>NW_009646848.1:1601791-1608530 GCF_000708025.1 Charadrius vociferus | reverse complement strand
GACGGGGACAGGAGGGGAGCCGCGGCGAGGCCCCGGCCGTGCCAGGGAGGAGCGTGGTGGGACGGGGCGGCCCGGGGGACCCCGGGCTGTCCGGGGCCGGGACCGCCCGTTCCTCCCCAGGGCGGTACCGTGGGGCTGAGGCGCCCGGGTGACTGTGTTCTGTGAGTATTTGTGTGGGATTTGGCCGTTTAATAGCTTTGAAAATCCGGTCGAGTTGTAGAAGTACTGAAGCTCTGCAGTACCCGGTGGTTTCAGGTGGTCGTTGCACGCGTTTGGGAAACCTCAGTTAAGTTTCTGCATGGGTTTTGTCGACCTGAGTCTTCAGTTCGTTACATGTGCTTTATTCCTTGATGTGCATTAATCTTCCTTTCTCTCCTTAGATCTGTTTTCAGACTTCTCTTTCTGGAGAAGAATTGCGGGAATTGTCATTTCTGTTGCTGTGATTTTACTCTTAGCATGGATTACTCAAAGTGAGTGCATTTATTTAAAAAAAAAACCACCTAGCTCTGGAAGGAGAATTTCAGTACTTCTCCCTCCAGTTATGCTTTCTCTTCATTGTTGGAGGGTAAGAGGTATTTCCACTGGCTTTCAGATCTCTCACACACACTGTCATGGCTGCTGTTACAGAGATAAGAATCCAGAAAAGGAAAGTGAAACTAAATTGTATTATGGCTTGACCTTGGACAGTTGTTTCTGGTAGCATTAAACTGACTTTTTTTTTTTTTTTTAACTTTATGCAGGATTTCCTTGTATTGCAGCATCGCAAAATGCTGAGGAATGGCAAAGCCATAGGCAGAGTTAGGGAGGCAGCACTGACTTCTTGACTTAGTTCTTTTTACAACTGAATGCATTGAACGGGAGCCTGTTTAGGGTCAAATTCTAGCTGCTTCACAGTAAATAACCAGTGCCTATGTCCACACTCTTTGTTAAAGACAGCCTTCTGCCGTGATGTTCTCACCCGTGATGTCCCTGGTGTACCTGGAGTTTTGCACTTACACATGCCGGGGTCTGTTTGCTGGCACATGCCCAGCATGTGAGCATGTAATCAGGGATTACTGGACACATCATAGCCAGTATAACTCGAAAAACTAAGACTGAGAACAATCCTTCAGTTGTATCCTGTTCACCCATCTCCTGCTTAATTCAGTGCAAGTCGCAGATATTTTTAAGATAGAGGAAGAAGGTCCGGAACATGTAAATGTGTATACAATTGCACTTTAAATAAGTAATGATGAGTTAGTAACGTTCTCTTCATTTCCTCATTTGAAAAAAAGATCCACGTAAATTACCACAGCTGGAGCCATGCCCGGATGACTGGCTGTACTACAGGAGGAAGTGTTACTATCATTCAGAAGGCAGATCCATGGCAGATTGGAATTCCAGTCAGGAGTCCTGCTCTGACTATGGAGCTTCCCTTGCAGTGATTGACAGCCATCAAGAGCTGGTAAGACGTCCAGCGGCATGAATTCAGTGTTACGTCTGCTGCCCTAACAGTTTCTGTAACTCCATCACTCGTTCCCTTGTGTAGCTTGAAACCCAGCATAGTGTATGGCAGGCTTCTTTGCTGCAAGTCAGTACAGCCTACAGAGTACTTCAGTGCGACATGAAATCTGCTGTAGAAATTCTATTACCTTAGAGGGTATTGCAGAAATTGAAAAGGCAAACTATGTATAAATTAAAAAGTCTGAAAGAATATAACAATGGAGTAGTGACTCCCAATTATTAACAAATAAGGTGTGGCTGGTTATTTTTGAACTGGTAATTTATGTGTGGATTTTAAATTAGGCAATTTATCCTGTCCTCACCCCCTCTTGATGTTCATTCCCTCTCCAGGGTACCCAAAATACAGTCAACAGCAATTCCCACAGTAAATATAACTCTAAACTAATTTTGAGTTTGCAGACCACTGGTGCACATCTATGTGCTAATACCACTATAGCACTATAGCAAATGTGTTTTCAGAGACAATTATAGGATCACAAGGAAAGAATTGAGAACATCTTTATTTTACTCATACTGCAGATGGTAAACTACGTGTGTGCCCTTGAATGTCCTGGAGTTTCAGTTTAGGTAGTCCCAACTGACTTTACAGTCAGGAATATAAGGAACAGGAAAACAGAACAGACTCACACACTTATGATACTATTAGCATCAGGAGTAAAAGTGTGAAAATTGGGAAGTTGGGGCATTTTAAATACGTGACTTGAATTTGGTAGAGACGCAACATAACCGAGATCCAAGGAATTATGGTGATATAACACAGTCAAGGCAACCTGTGCTGAGTCAGGCACTGTGTCCCTGCTAAATACATGTCCTTGTACTTAAATGTCATTCTCCTGGTGATACAGTGAAACCATTGTACTGGTGTGTAATGTGCTATGGTATGTCTAATGACATACGTGGATGTATTTAATGGCAGGGTGGGACAGGGTTTAGGTGGGTGGTCAGTAAAACTCTGCATGATCACCAATTAAATAGTTGGGACCTCATTGACTGTTAATAATGGATCTAGGGCTTCCTTTAGTATTTCATCTAATTAAATTTAGCAGTAAAACGTCAGTGACCTGTGGGGGAAAAAATGTCCACCATTGTATGTTCTGTGACACAGTTTATATCTGTGCAGTTTTTGTACAAAAAGCTATATAACAATAATCATAAAAAAATCTAATAGCCATATGTCATTTTATTCTGTGTTTTTTCTAGAACTTTATAATGTATCGAATACGCATAACAGACTTCTGGATTGGGCTGCGCAGGAAAGGAAACAAATTCTTCTGGGTGAATGGACAGTCATTTGACACAAACTTGTGAGTTTTCTTTCAAATACACTATGTAGGAGGAGAGTCAGTAGTTTTTTTTGTCCAAGTAGAAAAGTTATTCTGTATTACCTATTCCACCATAGATAAACTGGCCTATCTTACCAAATGAGGGCTGTCATATGGCTGTAAAAATGCTAATACTAAGCTAGTAAAACTAGTTATGTCCTCAGAGAAGTCAGAAAGGGGCATCATTGCCTGCTTTTTCATGTGGTTGCATAGCGGCTGTTAGGTTATGCCTGAAGTAGCTTGTTTCTGTACAATCCCACTATATGAGACGGATAATATTTGTCTTAGTAGGAAGAATTACTGATGTTAGACATTATAAATTGCTTGAATTAGCTCGCCCTGTTGGTCTTGCAGGCTTCAACACTCAGCCGGTATAGACAGGGCGTCCTAAGACCAACTGAGGTGCTCAGGACCACGTTGAAAGGTCACTGGGCTGGGGGATTGTGCCTCAGAAGGCGTCGCTTTTGCCCACATCCTGGAGACTGGCTTTCTTTGCATCCACATCCTATATATTCTGCAGAGACTCAGCAAAATCCATGGGAAGAGGTGGCAGGGCTCCGTTCTGTACTGGAGAAGTACCACTGCCATGAGTCCCGCTGGGACCCTCTCTCTCCTGCTCTGGTGTATTGTGCCTTTTATGCTCTCAACACATTGTAGACTGTGAAGTACAACGACATGTGGTACATCTCTCTGGGGATCAAAGCAGCTTGTTTTAGTAGAAAGTGTATCAGAGCATCACCATGCATTTCATGTGCATGTGAATTCTGATCCTCCCAATGAGAAGCGGAGCTCATTTTGAATTGTTCTCTAGTTTGTTCTCTGCCGTCTTTGAGGCCCAGTTTTACAAAGAATAAGAAATAGGTGTTCTAATATTTAGACCAAAGTTCTGCTCTAATTTTTATTTTTCTCTTGGCTTTTTAGATTTCATGTCAATATAACAAATGACGGAGACTGTGTTCATATAGATTCGGCCTTCATCTCCACCAGAAAGTGCTCCTCACTCAGGAACTGGCTTTGCACCATTAGTCAGTTTAATCCCAAGACAAGCTCTTAAAAGGGAACAGCTGGCTGTGCAGATACAGAGACTTACTCCACCAGAAGTTGGAATTCAGAATACTGAAAGTCCATGCTGTAGGAGGTCCACAGGGGCAAGAGGTGCTGTGGCGAGGATCATATCCAAACTTCTCCAGGAGAAGCAATACAGGGAATAATAGTGACTCTATGAGAAAGAGGTAATTGGTTAAGAAGTGGCAGTGCCGAGAGGAAACGAAGATACAATGGCAGTTGCAACGAGCAGAAGTCGATTCTTGTTTCATTGTTGAAACTGCTGAAGGATATGGCAATGGATACTTTTCTTGAGAACTGTTCACAATTGCAAAACATAATTTTTTAGGGCAGCTAAAAACATTGTTATATGGACTGAAGGCCATAATGAAAATACAATTCATCATGTTTTCTAGTGTGTTTTGTGTACAATTATGTGTTTTTCCCTGTTTTCTGTGGAGGTCAGTAATTCTTTGTCTGAGAACTTTCAGTTTGTCTTTGTGGTAAGTGGGTGAGATTTCATAAGGCGTTTTGACTTCCCTCCTCTTCTTTGTCCAAGGATATAAATGGGAGCTTTGTAAACCAGGAAGGCAGATAATGACTAGGTCTTCTAGCAAATGGCACTGCTGTTACAGGGCGTATAGATCGGGACAGATTACAAGTATTCTCCTCTGTCCCTCTGGACTGATATGGAAATATGACTTCTAATACCCAAAACTTCCCTGAATACATGGCAGCAATAGGAAAGCTCCCAGACTGAATCACGCACAACTGTTGTTTTGGGAGAGCTGACAAAGTCAACTGGATTTAGAAGGGGAGAGGTGTGTATCTGGCATGGAAGGGGTTCTAGGGCAGCTTAAAGTGAGGTGCTGTGGGTATTTATCTGTTTGCCTATGCAGGGTTAAAAAAAGCTTTCATTGTCCCCAACACGGCTATTTTATCAAGTGACTTCTGTGGGCAAGGACAGTTTAACAGTCCAGGGGATAGATGCACTAGAGCTAAATAGCATAGCACCCTGGATTAAACTGTTTAAATCATTAGTGTGGTACCGAGAAAATGGGCAGCAGGGGCATGGGAGGCTTACCTGGAAGATCTGAGGTTTGTTCCTGTCTGGTCACTCTCAGGTTCAGTAGATACCTGTAGAATGACTGCTTCCCAAGAGACATGATTTACAAAGGGCGGTTACTGTCTTTTAAAATATGTACTTGAAGACAGGTCATTTAAGCTAGGAAAACGTTCTAGTCCAGAAACATAATATTGTGTTAAGTGCAGAGAAGCTCACAGGGAAGATGAACAGTCTGGCATACTGATCTTCAAAGAAACGGGAAGAAAAAAATTCAAATTGCTATAAATGCACTTGGTATTTATCCAGAAGATGTACTCCTTTGGAGGGAAACAAATAGGTGAGACATGAAATTGGAACAGAGTATATCTTTGTTCCCTGTGGTTGTTCACCATGGAAGCACAAGAACAGAAGGGGAAGCACCTTGTAAGGAACCATGGACAAGGTTAAGATTGCCAGGGTAGGGACCTATTTCCTACCACGTGTCAAAAGTCCGGTTGAAAGAGTCAGCATGAAGTGCCAGAAAGGGTGACAAGTCTGTTTTGCTGTCTCTGTAAATTGCCTTGCTAATGCGCCAGCAATACATTTCCAGTATTGCTCCCTGTATTGCTTTGGGTCTCCGTTTTCAGTTGAGCTTGCTCCTCTGCTTTAGGTTTGTGGTGGTCCAAGACTGCTTTGTTTAGCTTATGATACCTGCTTCCTTACGCGTGTTTAGTTGCCCACGTTAGGTAGGTGGGCACAGAACATTTTTTGACAGCGAAATTCACAAACTCTGCGTAGGACCATGCCAGAGTCTGTGAATTCATCACGAGCGTGACTGACTCTGAAGGGTCACCCCTCAGGCAACCCCTCCTCCCACGCCCCAGCCCAGGGGCTCAGGACCCCATTTCAGCTCAACTGAGCCATTGATTTCCCAGCTTGACCTCGGACCTGCCCTGATGGACGCTTGGCTGAGCCAGGCTACTGACTGCATCTTCCCTGCTCGCATTAACAGTCTCACATGGCAGCTGAATTGCAGCTAATTGCTAATAGATAATTGAAATAGCTTTAAGAAAACTAAAACCCATGTGAACTTCCCCTCATTTTAAGCTTTTTTTTTGTCAAGGAAAACTTGCACAATATTCACCAGTGTTGTAAGCTTCCTAAGCAAGGTTAGGCGAGGAACATAGCAACAGAGAAGTGATTTTGGAATGCAGTTCCGACAGGTGAATTGCTGAATGCAATTCCTCTTGAGTTTTCAGTCAGAGTAGTAACCCACAAAACCAGAAGTTGAAAATAATATTTGGATAAATATAATTGCTGTGTACATTTCCTGGACTATTTAACCACTGTGGTTAAAATTGAAATAGGCTGGATTTCTATATTTCTTTCTTTTATTTCTTTTTTCTTGCTCTTCCAGGATATACAGTTCTTGTGTAGTGAGCTTTTTGGCAGGCAGATAAGTTTTCACTGCATGATCTGCACAGAATCCAACATACTTGTCTGTGATCGATTAATACAACAATAATCAGATTTGTTATGACAATTAAATTGCATTTGTTTTCAAAAGTAGTTTCCCGATTCACCAAATATTTTTTCCATTTCCCACAGTATGAAATTCCCCTGTGGTTCCCCAGTGCTTCCCTACCACGCTTGGAGATGCTGTGAACATTGTCGATTCCCAGTGTATTCATGCTATCCCTAGTTCTTTAAATGATGGAAAAGTGATGATTTTCATTCAAAAGAATTGACGGGTACAGGCAAATAAACCCAGCTGATGAGAAATAATCAGCAGTTGGAAGTTTTGCACAATGCTGACCTCCAGGGA
>NW_009646848.1:1574451-1601780 GCF_000708025.1 Charadrius vociferus | reverse complement strand
GCAGAAGTCTATGGGAACTTCATCTCCTGCCCTGCAAATCTGTGTCCTCTTCCGCCAGCAAATCTAAAATAAAGCCAGTCCCCATTTCAGCTGGACTAGGTTGCAAGTTTTGTAAATGTGAAGGTCCGTCATCATCCTCCCCCCTCGGGATTTATCTTTTGCTCCTGCAAAAACCATTATACCATGATTTCACATCATGTTAAATCCCGGTCTGCACTAGCATAGATACTGTTGTATTTCACCATGGCTGGCATAACTTTGTCTTGGGCAAGGCATGAGTACCCACCTCTCAAGTTGCAAAGCACATGCCTAAGCGTTCACACTGGCGTCATGCTTGCTGTGGGAAATGTAACCCAGCAGAGAGGTACCGTGGCATGGACACGCACAGCCTGATTGGGTGTTCACACCCAATTTGGTGTCTGCCAAAACACCACCCAGAAAAATGCATCTCTCTCTCTCTTGCTGCTGCTTCTTCTTAGCCTTTACCAGGGAGAAGGAAGCAGGGAGAGAGCAGGGGGCACAAGACAGATGTGCAAGATGGAGCTTTACCCTGCAAAATCACTCCTGGCTTCAGCCATGCCTGTGCCACCTGCAGAGCTGCTGGGTTGGATGCCTGTTGGTCCAGGACAACTCTTGAACCCTTGGATGCTCTACAGTATCTCCACAAGACAGGAGATACCAGTGATGCAGCTGCCTTTAGGCAGGGGTGATTCATACTCCTCGTGGTCATTCCCTGAGTCAGGCTGGTTGGAGTCCAATTCTCCTCTCCATTGTCCCCAGACAGGCTGGTCCCTGCTTCTGCACAGCCGTTTCCACACAAGCCACTTTAGCAACCACTTCCAATCACTTCTGCTTCCTTTTCCAGACCGCTAGGCTGCGTGGAGGGAAAAGAGGCTCAAGCACCAGTGATGATGAGGAGGTCAGAGGAAATGAACAGGTCTTCACACTCCAACAGGGAAGGATTATAGGAACGGTACTGTGAAAAACTCAGTGAAGGACTTGCTGCTTCCAGTTGAGAGTGATGGAGAAAGGTTCGTACTTCAGACATGTTGGATGTGACAGGTGACCTTTGAGAAGTCTGGACTGAACTCACTACCTAGCTGCCAAGGTAGCATCCCATGTGTGCTCACCATTCACCGTGGTGAAAAGGGAAGTAACCATTATATTTGGAAACCAGTGACCCTTAGTGGTCCTCCCAGCTGCCTATGGCCACTCAGCCCAGTGTTGGATAATTCACAACCGGAGATGCTGTGGAGTGGTGGATACTCTATCTGCAGTGGATACCCTGGGTGAGCTGAAACCTCCCGAGTATTCAGCAACTAATCCACGGGGCAAACTCGGAGAAGCTCTGCCACTCCAGCTGGTCTCAGGCAGATTGGTATGGGGACCGTATTCCCTCTCCTGTGTCCATACTGCGCTGCCCTGGCCATGAAACAATATATGTGGATCTTGACAGTGCCTTCGTACACGTGAGCAGCTGAACAAGGTTGCACACTGTGCATTTTCCTGGCTGAAATCTGGATGCTGATCACCAGCTGTGGCTCACACAGCACATGCTGTGCCCCATGCTGTGTCCTTGCCTCCCTCCCCAGGAGACGAGGTGATGTACTAACGCAGAAAGGCTAATTTGCTGTGTCTATCTTGAACAACCAAAGCAGATAGAATGTGTAATTTAGTCAGATGTCGTTTACCCCCTCTATGACTTGGACTCCTCAAAGGACATGTTCAGACCAAGGATGTCACATCCAGGGCAGGCCTCAGAGCGGAGGACAGAGGGAGGAAAGAGGTTGCTCAATTGGTTCATTGTCTTTAACTCTTTTGTGCATGTTTTTTTGGATACCAGAGGAAAATATCTGTCTAGGCCAGCGTTAGCAAAGGAAGGAAATTACAGGGAGAGGTAGGCTACCTGTCTTTCTCAGCAGGTTCGCTTTTGGTGTTTCCTGGCATTTATGGAATACCTACCATCCTTATCCAAGTGCTTTCTTCTAAGCTATTGGAGCCCTTCAGGCTTTAATTGATTGAAACAGAAGGACAGCAACCCTTGAAACAATAGGGGTTACAAAATTTGTAATTCTACAATGAATAAAACCATTCATTGTAGAATTACAAATTTTATCTCTTTTAATTCGAATAAGAATAAGAATAAGAATAAGAATAAGAATAAGAATAAGAATAAGAATAAGAATAAGAATAAGAATAAGAATAAGAATAAGAATAAGAATAAGAATAAGAATAAGAATAAGAATAAGAATAAGAATAAGAATAAGAATAAGAATAAGAATAAGAATAAGAATAAGAATAAGAATAAGAATAAGAATAAGAATAAGAATAAGAATAAGAATAAACTGCTATGATGTTTCCTGCAAGAATAACACAGCAATATTGGAGCTTTCAGTTTGTCTCTTCAAATTTCATTAATATATTTTCCTAGGATTTTTTTCTGATGTACCACTGCTTCTATTGCGATTTCACAACTGTGACACAGGATTTTAATGCATCATAAAACCTTTAAAATCAAGGCTTTTTTAAACATTGTGCATAAAATACTGCATTATTTTTTTGGCAGAAGGCAGCTGATTATTAATTTCAGCTCAGTGTCACATCCTTGTTATTAGTGTCGGCAGTGTGCAATACATGCAGACTGCTCCACTCAGACTTAGGAAGATCTCGAAATGTTTGAAATAAGGTTGTCACAGGAAATCTTGACTGAAGCTTTCTCCTGGTAACTATAGAAGGAAACAGCATTGTGTCTGTACTCTCCCAAGAACACTGGGAATCATCTGAAAACATACTCCCCACACTCAGGCTGTTGTTGCCCTTACTCAACATGAGCTGGTAAGGCACCAAACAGAGAAAGGGCCATGCACTAACACTTATTTTGCCTCTGATTACTATGAAAATAATTACTTTTACCTGAATGTGTTGTAATACAGCATTAAACTTGGTCTTAGTCTTTTCACTAAGTGTGTGTGAGACCAAAATCAAGTTGTGGAGAGTCTAAAAAACTTTCCAGTACTTTTGAATGAATTCTTAAGAGATATATTGGTCAGAAGCAATAATAAAAGTATTTTCCTATTCCCCTTCTAGGAAAACATACAATTCTTAAGGGAAATGGTGGCTACTTATGAGATGGCAGGGCCTCCAGGCTCCTAAAAATACAGGATTTATTACCCAGGCATACAAAGTTTGCATCTGCCACCTCACACAAGGTTACTTAAAAGCAAAAAAGAAAAAAATATATACTATTTTAAATTATTCTCCATGGCTGTTATTTTGCTTGTTCAGCTCTAGTCAGCTCTTCAGTTTATGCCCAAAGTTGAAAACTTGAAGTGATACAGTGGCTTATATCCATGGAGATGTATATGCATAAGTTATGTACTTGTTTTGGATATAAAAGATATGAATTTATTCTCCATAGTGAAGAGTTAAACCATTAAAAAAAAATATCTAAAAAATCATGAAAAGAAAAGGTTGGAAAGGATCTTCATAGATTGTCCAGTTCCTAATCTGCCCCAGTGCAGCAACAACAACACGCTATTATCTATTTCAGGGGGAAAAAAGCTGTTTCCTTTAGCCTAAGCCAGGAGATTTCCTCTATGTAGTAGTTATATTGGAGCTTTAAGTCCTGGGACAGAGCAGGCTCACATACAGATACTCAAGAAATCACACAAGTCAGTCTTAGGTAGTTGCTGCCCTCGTGAGAGAGTCGTCTGAAGTGAGACATCTCTTCCCTCCAAGCTTTGCCAGCATGCTGCTTGCTATGCCCCGCTGAAGTCCTATCACCTGACACTACCTTCATGGTCTGTTTAGCCAAAGATCTGGAGATATATACTGTGGTCTTTGATACCCTCCTCCATCTCTGCTACCATCATTACTAATCATAGGATATGGCTATTGCACATCTGTCCACAATACTGTCCCGAATGACATCCTTGTGTCTAAACTGTAGAGACATGGATTTGACAGATGGACCACTCAGTGGATAAGGAATTGGCTGGATGGTCATGCTCAGAGTTGCGGTCAACGGCTCGATGTCCCAAGTGGTGACTAGTGATGAGTGGCGTTCCTCAGGGGTCGGTACTGGGTCCAGTGCTGTTTAACATCTTTGTCAGCAACATGGACAGTGGGATTGAGTGCACCCTCAGCAAGTTTGGCAACACCACCAAGCTGTGTGGTGCGGTTGACAGGCTGGAAGGAAGGAATGCCATCCAGAGGGACCTGGACAGGCTTGAGAGGTGGTCCTGTGCAAACCTCATGAAATTCAAGGCCAAATGCAAGGTCCTGCATGTGGGTCGGGGCAATCAGAAGCACAAATACAGGGTGGGTGGAGAATGGATTGAAAGCAGCCCCTGAGGAGAAGGACTTGGTGGTGGATGAGAAGCTCAATATGACCTGGCAATGTGCATTCACAGCCCAGAAAGTCAGCTGCATCCTGGGCTGCATCAAAAGAAGCATGGCCAGCAGGTCAAGAGAGATGATTCGGCCCGTATACTCTGCTCTGGTGAGTACTGTGTCCAGCTGAGCTGTGTCCAGCTCTGAAGCCCCCAACATAGGAGAGACACGGACCTGTTGGAGTGGGTCTAGAAGAGGACCATGAAGATGATCAGAGGGCTGGAGCATCTCTCCTATGAGGACAGGCTGCGAGAGTTGGGGTTGTTCAGCCTGAAGGCTCTGGGGACACCTTATAGTGGCCTTCCAGTACCTAAAGGGCGCCTACAAGACAGCTGGAATGGGACTTTTTACAAGGGCATGTAGTGATAGAATGAGGGGTAATGACTTCAAACTGAAAGATCACAGATTTAGAATAGATATTAGGAAGAAATTTTTCCCTCTGAGGGTGGTGAGACACTGGAACAGGTTGCCCAGAGAAGCTGTGGATGTCCCATGCCTGGAGGTGTTCAAGGCCAGGCTGGATGGGGCTTTGAGCAACCTGGTCTAGTGGGAGGTGTCCCTGCCCATGGCAGGGGCGTTGGAACTAGATGATCTTTAAGGTCCCTTCCAACCTCAACCATTCTATGATTCTGTGATTCTGTGATTCTAATAGTGGCTTCCCATTTTCCCCACACTCCTGTGCCCTGATCAGGATTGGTTGAAACTGCTTAAGCTTATGCTTCAACTGCAGGGGTGCAGTTATATCCCAGTATCTCTACAATACTTTACTGTGTTGGCAATAGTTAGGAGAAGCTTACTGCTAAGTTTTCTGTGCTTTGTGAATTTGTAGCCAATACGCATCTCATCCACTCCTTTTTTATTTTCCATGCTTCTTTCTCCTTCACAGTCTAGCTCTTTCTGTCATTTTATTTTATGCAAATCATACTTTAATAATAAGGCTATATAAGCATATAAAATTTTCTTCAGTTTAAATGGAATATAATTGCTGATATATTTTATGGTGCAGTAGAGACATCTAGTGGCTATTTTGTGTTATTAACATGCAAAGGACTAATCTAAGAGGGCAAAAGACCCCTTCCAAACATTTTAAATATCCTTTAGTGACAGGTACATCTTTACACGCTCTCCCCAAAGCCACTGGCAAATAATTTTGTTAGTTCTGCGCAACTAGTAATACACAGGATGGAAAACAGTGATCAAACATCACCGTCTTCTGTTCCTCCACGGTCTCTTTTCTCCTTTCCCCAGCTGTCTACAAAAGCCTTGGATGCTACAATAAATAAATTTGGTCTAGCTTTGCATCACTGTCACAGTGCTAATACAAACCCCTTCCTCATGTTATTTTGCTGAAGTAAAGAATCTGCCCCAGAATATCTTGGCTGCAAAGTCAGGGAGCAAATGTCTTTTTCAACTGAATCATCACCTGCCTGCTAAGGGAAGGGGTGTTGGAACTAGAAGGGGGTTGGAAATTCATGATCTTTAAGGTCCCCTCCAACCCAAACCATTCTATGATTCTATGGTTCTATGTTCCTTTGGACATAAATGCTTTAATCCTGAGATCTTCTGCTTGCCCATTTAGATGCCTAAGGGCATGTGTCTTTACTTACTTTTACTTTCCAATTAGTAGAGAGAAACAGGTGCCTCCACAGTCCTATCATCTTCTCCTGAAAGGCCAGAGGAATGGTCCCTGAATGTCTCCTGACAGGACAGACTAGGTGAAGGAGGCACCGGGGGATGTATGTCCCCTGTTTCTGCAGTGTCCTAAGCTGCTGCTGAAGGGCAGGACCTGGCTCCAACATAGGTGCTTTGAGTGTGACCACTCCAACACTTGTTTTCCCAGGTGCGTAAAATAATGCAGGTCAACCTGATGGTGCTTGTCTCCCTTGTCAGAATCCTCCTTTCTACAGAGGAAGACTGTCCTGAATTGTGAACATGAATCAGGCTGCTCATGATGGACCAGAGCTACTAAAAATGCCCTTAGCAAGCAAATTATTCCATTCCCTACAGACTGCTCAAGGATGGCACGACGTCAAACGCGAACTCACCTGAAACCATCCTATTGCATGAACCAAATGTTGCAACAGTCCTAGGCAATGGTGTGCTATCACACAGCTTGAGCAAGAGCAGATGTCATGTATTTGCTCGTGCAGTGCATAGCACCCAGATAAGGAGCACAGTGGCACAGCGGTGTTTGCGCATGGCATGGGTGACTTCTGAGTGTGGCACATATTGGAGAAGCCTGTGGGATGCAGTTATACCAACTAATATACAGCATGCATACATCCAGGTGCCTCCACAGTGGCTGTCCTTGAAGGGCGTAGGCATGCCTACAGTGCCAGCAGGCAGCTGGAGGCCTGGCCTGGGGGTGAGGGCTCGTTCTCTGGCACTGTTAATAAAGACATTGAAAACTTACTTTGTGTTACCATATCATTAAATAGGAATATGTGTACAATTTACACATATATTAAATGTATATATACATATATATATCTTGAGGCACATGTACAAGTTTCCTAAAGATCCTTCAAACACAAACTAGTTGCATTATGTCCCAGTGCTGCTGTTATGCTGGCCCCATAGCATATATATGTCTTATCTAAGGATGTTCAGTTTCTTCTTTTTGTCTCTGAAATGGCTGTTTTTCTGCCTTTTCTTTTTTTCTTTCTGGGAAATCATCTCTACGGTTATCATTGTTTTTCCAGTTTGAACCTGACAGTTTTCAGCAAGTCTTCCAGTATGGCTGAGTAGTTTATATCTACGCCAAATCATCGCAGTAAAATAAAAAAATCAATATGCTTTGCCTTAACCTTTTTTCTTTGTCTGTTCAAAGTATAGGGTTTGACAGGCTGCATAAAGAGCTTCGTCTCAGCAGCTAAGGCAGACAGCAGCAAATCATTTCATCTCAAACCTTTCCCTGGAAGAAGTGGGTATCATGATACAGAGCCTTTTAGTTAACAGGATCGCACCAGCCCATTCTCAAACGAGTTTAATGATTTAAGCTGAAAAAGCCAAAATGTTTTTCATCTTATTTCCATGGCTGGTCCCAAGAGGGCAAACCATTGCACTTCTTGACTTACCACCATGATAACTTTATTGACTTCATCTTGAACTAATACCTCTACTAGAGGAAAAAAAAAGAAGCACGTTTTCTGCCTTTAATGATAACATTTGATTACCAGCATGCAGAGCAGTCACAGGTCAGACTCAACCTCAACAGGTCAGCTTAATAATGCCCCTGGTATGTGCGGATTAGTGTGTAGTCTAGAGATGACTGAAGAGCAGAAATTCCTCTGGGAGAAGAATTCAAATTTTTGGCATGATTTTAAATTACCATAAAACCAAAAAATTTAGAAATTTCTATGTGGAAGAAAATCTGAAAAAAAAAAGAAAAAAAGAAAGTTGGCCTAATAGCAATATTTTGTTTAATACCAAAAAAACAAAAAATTTAGAAATTTCTATGGGGAAGAAAATCCAAAAAAAAAAAAAAGAAAAAAAGAAAGTTGGCCTAATAGCAATATTTTGTTTCAGACCAACTTTAAAAATTTCTTTAATTCAGTATGAAATAAAAAAAAATAATTAAAAATACAGAAAAAAATTCTCTCCAAATTCTTGAAATTAGATGTTTCAGCAATAGATATTTCCTCCATTCCTCTCCTCATCTTGCTTTCTGGTTTCAGCCCTGAACTAACGAAGTTCAGGAGGAAGTGATCTGATAATCACAAACTGAAGCAATCTAATAATCATTATTTGAGTTTTCTGTTGAAATACATTTTTGTGTCCAGTTGAGGAGGATATGTACATACTCAGTGTGTTGCCAGCTCAGGTTCCAAATGAAAATTATGTGCGCTGAAGGTCACAATTTATGAGAAACTTGGTAAAATCACAGCTATAGTGTTTTTAATAGAACATACACCAACAGAAGGGGCTAAGAATTAAGAGCTGCTTATCAAAAGCTACAATGTGAGAATTTACATTAAAAAAATAAAGTATCTAGTTTCCTTCCGTTTTACACACATCTAAACATTTGTTTTGACCTAATGTGGTGTGATGGGGGTGGGGGTGGGGGGCAGAAAGGATGTACTACAGGGTACTACTTCTTCAATGAGTCCATTTTGATTGCAGATCTGAAAGCATCTTTTCAGCCACTGCCACTCTTTACTGGTTCCATGATCTGGTGTTTAGCAGTTTTCTCATCCTGCTGATAACTTCAGATACAGGTAAAAAATGGTCACCTTAATATTACTTACTTTTCTTTTGCTCAGTGACACATTCTTAAAACTTACATTCTTTCTTAAATCAAAGCATTCATAAGAAACTGAAATGCTGAAAGTATTTTTATAACTATTAATACCCACCACTGTTTATTATATATCTATTTGCTTGGCAAATTCATGTTTATTAATAGAAGGAATACAGAATTCTAGCTAAAGTAAAGAATGGACCTTTAAAATCCCATTTTGGTTTTCAGCAGTATGGCTGAAATGTGCTGTTTCTGAAACACATTAATGATCAGATACTGAAGATATTAATAAAGATTATTGGAGACACATTGGCAGTTACACTGCACTGATGACACTGGATGGACTTCTCTCTCCTGCAGTACATTTACATTTTATATTTTAATTTGATTCATTTTCTTAGACATCAAAAATATTTTTAAATTGTAAAATGATAGGTCTGTTTATCCTTCCTTTCTCTCTTTCTTTCTCTTTCTTTCTGTCTCCCTTTTGGTCTCTCTTTCTATCCCTCTTTCTGTCTCTCATTCTTTCTCTTCTAAAAGTTCTATGTTGTGAGAAATACAAGTCAAGATTCAACAGAGGTTTCTATAATTTTGAAAACTGTTAGTCCTACAATTTGTTTGACCAGCTGATGTCTTCAACCATAAAACTGCATTATTTTAAAAACTTATTTTCAAGAAATAAAGTGCAAAAGGTAGGCATTAATGGATATAAGTAGGAAATAATTTATGTTTTTAAGAGAAAAGTATCACTTTATTTTTTAGATTCTGATAAAAAAATAGATCTTTGCTAGTTATAAGACAAGCATGCATGGAAAAATTATTTTAAATTATGATATTCAGAGGTCACAGTATGAAAGAAAAATGTGTTCTGAATATGCTAGCAGAGGAACATTTATCTTATAAGTTTTGTAGATTCACTCCTTGGGACACAGTACTAAAAGCATCTGTACAGGTATGATGTTTTTGTTGTTCATGCATTAACTCATTTTGCCCCTTAGATTGTGTGATCAGTTCACCCTAGAACAGCTGCTCTGCCAAGACAATCTTTGGTACCCCAATGTAGAACTACCCCATAAGTACCTATTGGAGATGCACACGCATGCCCAGTTCAACCACCTGTACAAAATGTTTCAAAATTTGAGAGCATAAAAGTATGTTCTACCCAATATTTTTGTTCCCTCACCTGAGACTATGCTTTAAATTTCCAGTTACATTTTATAGTCTTAACTGCTTTTACACAGCTTTTAATACACTTCAGTGTTAGAAATTGCTGTTGTAAGTTACCCTGAGAGCCCTCTAACCCAATAATATACTTCTGAAAGTTGCCAGTATGAGGTGGTTGGAGACACAGTGTCTAAAAAATTTTGATGGCTAATTATGAGGCTAATTAAGTAACCAAAATTCAGGCAAAATGTTTTTCTTGCACTTTAGGAGTATGATGGCATGGTGTTTACCCTTTCATAATCTTTTTGAAACATCTTTTCAATTGCAATTCCTATGTTCTTGTCACTTCTATGAATCTTGCATCTCTTTTGGTGTCCTAATAAATGCTTTACTTTAGTCTACAGGCTGATTCTAATATTTTGCATGAAGAAATACTTTAAATTAGTCTTGAATTTGCCACCCATTGATAGCATCAGTGTGTCTTAGTGAGATATAGTGAAAAAACCACCCATCTACATAATTAATAATTTTTTTGTGTTCTTATATATATAAATTTGCATTATACATTCTTAAAATCTCTATCATCGATTTCTACATCTGCTCCATTGCTTTCACGGTTGAGAGCACAAGCGCAGGAAACTGTGGTCCTCATCTTCTGCCAAACACTGTTAACTGTTCTCACTCCTTGGCTGCTGCACACGAAAGATGCTGCATTCAACATGACAGGGATTTGATAATGCTTGGTACTAAAAATGGTTTTGATTCGACATTTTTCATAAGTCTAAGGCAGATCTCTGGCACCCTTAGGAGGCTGCTTTTATTCAGGCAAAAGCTTGGTATTTGCCATGCTACAGTGAGTTCAGAGCACTTAAGTTGGCTATCACCCACCTGCCTGAAAAAGCTCAAAGGAAGCAGTTGCTGTCTTACTCCATGCCTATTTTACATTAGACCATTGACACAGCAAGACTTGTAACGACTAAAGTTGCTCCTGTGAAACAGGAATAATAGCCTAGGCCAGCAAAGAGAAGGGGGTTCATACTGCTCTGTCTCTGAGCATTTTTTCGAGTTACAGACTTCAATGTTTGTGCTGTCTTATCTGATTGCATAGTTCCAAGTTTGGTCTGCTTCCCCATGGCCACTACGCCTGTCCCCTGGCTCGGCTGCACCCTGCTTCTCCTCTCCCTGCGGCCCCCTTCTGTTTCCTTGAGTTTTTGCATGTGGTGGATAGAGCTTTTAATCTCCACGTTGCTGGACTTGTCCTACACTTTGCATTGCTGAAGCGTGCATTTGCTCCTCTTCCCCTCGGCACTTAAGAGAAAAATCTGTTTGGTTTCTCTCTTAAGACAAAAACCTGTCTTATTTCAAACACTATCAGCAAGGAGGTTTGATTTAAGTAGCTCCTGGGAAATGAGGCAAAACATGCAAAGCAGGCGGCCTACAAGGCGGTGTGTTGCAGTTGATATAAAAATACAGCTTCTTCCGTCCTTCCTTCCGCTGCCACACCTACCAAAAATTGCTGGGGTCGGTCAGGCATGTCCCGTCACTCACCACCTTCCCTCTCCCTCCTACGCTGACAATTTATCTGTGGATTTAATATCACAAGATGGAGGAGAAACTGTGTCACAGGGCAGTTGACCACCTCATTACACCTTCAGTCATCTTCCTACTTATACCTTGTCCTATGAGATTTTCTGGTCGTACAATATTGCTGATTTGGGCCAACAGTCCTGTAGACACCTTCTGAGCAGTGAGATGTCTTCTGGGCATGCCTTTAAGTATGCGAATTTGAAAGCACTGCCTAAGTGATGCAGCATAATAGAGGTCAGGTACCTAAACATCATCTTTGCCTTCTTGGAGCTTTACATCTAGCGCTGGCCACTGAACTAAATAGCCAAAGGATGCGCTGCTTTTACAGTGATAGTGAGACAGATCTCTTCTGTCAGGCAGATGGCCAGTGTAAGCATCCATACATAATAACAGACAAGTGTAGGCGAGGCCTCCCAAGATAAGGAGAGCAATGATTAGCTCTTGGCGATGAAACAAAGCAATCTCAGCTAACCACCCACTTTTTTGGGAAAATGAATGGCTGCGGCTGAAAGTCCTGTTGCCAATTCCTTTTCCAGCCCAGCTGACGTTATTGTTAGTGAATTCGCCCCAGGTGATCAAGCACTCCTGATGGTGCAGCAGGCAGGATTTCTCCCCTGTTGAGGCTGGGAAGGCAGGCAACGTGCAGTTTGCCAGGCAATCCCGCACCTTTTGGGAAACTCACCCTGGCAACATTTTTTATGCTCTCCATCGGTTGTAAAAATCTTGTAACGTATTGTGCAAACTTTTTTTTTTTAATGGTTGCAACCATGAGTGTCACAACCATGCTAGTGGATACCAGGGCATATGATGGTTTTCTACTGACCGACCACCAGATATGGAATAGAGAGATTTCCAGCAGCCCCCAGTACGTGCACTGATCTCTGCCATGTCACATTTGAAAGCCTAACGTGAGACAGTGGTATGGAAAGTGCTGGAGTGCATGCCAGAGGCTTCATGCATAGCAAGAGGCAATCCTTTTGCACTTGGAAGGCATGTCTCCCAGTAGTAGAAAAGCCATTGTTTATTTTGCCTGAGCGTGCTCTGTCTCAAGGCAGTTCTTTCAGTGTAGCCGTGTCTTAGTCCAGTCTAATTTATGTAGGCCAATATCTCCAAGCAGTCTGGAGATGCTAGGTAGTTTTCAGAGGTAATGGTGCATGCTCTGAGGCACGAGCATCTGACAAAGACTTCTTCCTGATGTGTGTAAAGGCAGTCAAATCAAGTGTAAGGATAGAGGAGCTTTTTTTTTTTTTTTTTTTTAATAAATCCTAAAAACAGATATCTGAGAACAAGGATGGTCTGGGAAAATCTTTATCCTGATGAGCAGCTGACAAATGGGGAAAAAAGTCGGGACGAATCATGACAAGTAACATTTAAAAGAAACAGAGAAGCAACCAGTGACTGGAGGAAGATCAGTTGTTCCCTGTGGTTTCTAGACCTCATTACAACGAACAGCATAAAAGTTCACAAGGAGAGAAAGACCTGCTCCATTGCCTTGGTGTGTGAAATGGGGATTTCCAAGCCCGGAGGAATGGCTGTCTCTAGTCAACCCAGACGAGGGGTACTGCAATTTGAGCAGTTGTGCCAGCTCTGCATCGACTATGGAAAGCTTCCCGGGCAAATGGTTCTCAGTCATGGAAAGTATGTGTCCGGGGCACCGATGTAAGAGTGGAGAGGGCCTCCTCTGCTGGCAAATGAGAATGGTCGTAAATTAGCAAAGCAATAAAATTTCAGATAAGTCTCTTGTTAAGTCTTCTCTCCCCAAGTTTCTGTTTTCTGTGACTAAAAACGGCAGGGGTGGGGGGGAAGCTGCTTTTGGACTATTCTGGCTGAGAATTAGCTACAGACAGGCTTTCCTTCTCGTTTTTGTTGAGAAAGTCGAATTAATGGTTTGTACTGAAAATCTGTGCTCTGTCTGCCGTGGTGCTTACCAACCATTAATTAAAACCTCATTTAAATACTTGGAATAAAGAACTTGAGGAAGAAAAATCTGCGGATGAAATGAAAATAGTGTGTTTATATTTTGCATAATGTTTTACATTTGGTGGTTTACTCCAAATTGTTAAAAATATGTTTAATTCATAAGTGATTGAAAAATAGCTTGTCTCTGCTCTATGCACATGCATAGCTTTGTTCCAATGGGAGCTGTGCTCCTCTTTGTGAAAGAAGAAAGAGTAGAAAACAGGCATGCTTCTTACCCATGTACAAGATCTGAATTCACTAGGAAGAAAAAGTTCATTGAGAACTGAATAGGAAAAAAATAATCTAGCCCCAAAAGTTGCCATTGATTAAGTTCTACATAAAGACTGACAGAATGTGTACATGTGTATATAAGATATGGAATAATAAGAAAAAAATATAATTAATAATAGAATAGTTCGGTGCATGATAACCTACAGTCACCTAGAGTGGGTTTTTTTTTTCTTTTTCTAAAATTTAATAACTAAAAAATATTTTTTCTGTTTTTTTGAAAACTGCACAGCAGGACAATTATTTGCATGAACTCTTCTAGTAATTTCTTTTGGGCACGTTCATTCAGTGACACGTAAGTCTTATCAGAAAAAAAAAATGAAAACAACCTCTCTTGCACGTTTTTTCTCTTCACACTTTCTCAGACAAGGCCTGATGCTGCAGGGTACTAGACTCAATGGGAATGGCAGGGGCTGACCTCAGGCAGGTTCTCTAATTGTAGCACATTTTGTCTTTACAGGTGATCCAACCACATACGCCGAGGTTAATGTGAAATGGCGATCTGACAGACCTGACAGCACGCCCAAGACTACACATACAGGTACTGCGATCCCACAGGACACTTCACATTTTCTCATTATATTTTATCCTCTTTGTATACCATAATAATTACATATTTACATATAGTGGAGGAGTTTCTTAGGGCTAGATGCCCAAGGAGATGTTGATATGATCTAGGCAAATTAAAAGACCTTCAAAACCTTTCCCAGCTGCTGGTTTGCCCTGGGGGCGCCTGAAGGCTGCTGGTGACAGCGTTTTCAGAGTTAGCAGGTAGAGTCACAGGCCCCCAGGTTTGCATTAGGCTAAACTCTTTGTCCTTCAGCCTGTGAGGATTCACAGCGTGGGTGTCCCTTGCCTCTGGGGTCAGTCTAGAGAGCCTTTGGCTTATGTCTGTGCTGCCGGTATGGATGGCATCTGGGAGCAAAGGGTGGCCCCAGGGCCCTTTGGTGCAGACAGATTTGTGTCCACGCTCCTCCGTCCATGCAAGCATCTCTGGAGCAAACTGGCTGCTTCTGCACAGCGTAGCCCCTGGCCACTTACCTTCTTTGGGCCCCCTGCAACTTGTTTGGTTGTGGTGTTCTGGTTCAGAAATGCCTGCATTTAAAAGGCTGTGTTGCTCCTCGACAAAGTGCTTTTGTTTTTTTAAAGCATGTCACAGACTACATTCCAATATGCTGCTGGGAACGTAATAAGGGGTCTCATATAGACCATGGGAATGTCCACTGGGGATGCTGCTGGAGAACACTTTGGGCAGAAGGAGTAAAATTTGGCATTGTCCATGTCTGCGCTGTTGGAAGGGAACAGGTCTCTGAAATACAACCAGCTTTCTTCTGAGAAGGGACAGTTAGTTCCTCCCAGAAGGATCCCAGAAGCAAATGAAGGTGCACCATGCAAGCAGTGTGGTCCACTGGAGCACCAGGAGCTGGTGGCAGGACAAACTGCCATTCCATGCCTGTAGTGAGCAGATCACACAAAACACAGCAACTCCCTGCCCATTCAGCAGCCAAATAGCACACTTTTCCAGGGTATAGGACAGTATCACTTTTTATCTTTGTTGCAGATGATTTTGATCCATTTCCTCCTGCTCCCCACTCCTTAGGGGATACTCAGAACACGTGGTTAAAATTTATTTTGCAGTGGAGACACTCACAAACTCTTCTGTTCTTTTAGCAACAGTTTAGGCGTATTGTTTGTCATTTCCAAATGCATTTAGGGTGAATGAATAGGTCAGCAATAGTATTTAAAGCACCAAAACTGACTTATTTTTAGAAAGTAATGGCTAGGGAGTAAAAATTAGGTATTGAGCAGTTATTTGACAAGTTCGGATAACTTGTATTTATCTTAAGTGAAAATTTTAAGATACATTAAACTATTTTACTCAAACCATGTAACCAGCCCTGAAAGTAAATTTTGTTTTGCAAAGTGAAATATGGATATGAGTTTTGTTCACCTCTTGTATGAGATGAAAATGAAGAAGAGACAGAAAGAAAATATGGCATAAGAACAATTAAGATATTTATAGAAAAAAATGTTAGCTGCAGAAAATGCTAGTGAGAACAAATGTTTCCATTGGTGGGTTAATTTGGCCTTACCACAAGGAAAAAGAAACTGAAAGCCTCAGTTAAAGTGGCAGTCGGGCAGGCAAGAGAGTGGGCCAAGTGGAGATCTCAGTCCTGCTGTTACAAAAGCAAAGCCAATTTACTGGCTTCATTTAAATGCCCTCTGATTTTATGCCAGTGAGACTGAGATTGGACTGCAGCATGAAAAGTATTGTCAGTATTGCAGTTTTGATATATTGCCATCAGTCCATCTGTTTGTTCACTACCTTTTATACCCCAGTCCTCACTTCCTCCCTTCTTTCTCTGATTCTGCCTACACTGTCCATATTTCCAGGTTTTCAGAATTTTATTCTAGGAATATCAAAATCCATATATGCTGTATATGGATAAATGCTATAGGTGAGCTCTGTCCCTTCACATTCTTCGCTGAAACCTCTTTAAAATCAGAGAAGTCAGGTGTTTGTTCTAATTCTCGTTTAGACTTGGGTTTTTTTACCATACAGATCGGACTGGAAAGTGTTAAGGAATGGGGATCAAAAGAACAGAGATCCTGGACAGGATTACAGTTGGAGAAGAAAATGATGGAGGGAGGGATTTAACAACTAATTAAACATGTGTTCCTTTGTTGTGCTTAAAAAGGATGATAATTGGGAAAAAGAGTCTCTAGAATTTCAAATTACCTGTAAAACCTGTTTTTTAATCCTGTATGTGAACTTCTGGATTTCCTTGTGGGTCTTCAACTGTATAACCTTAGAAAAATAACCCCCGATACCACAACCATTGCAAACCATTCTCCAAGGAAAAGGCAGGGTATATTCCAGAGCAAGAAGCACTGACTGACCTGTGTGGGAGTTGCAGGCAAACTGCATGGCAAAGTGTCAACGCAGCAGTCTTGGCAACACTGTGCACTGCCACAGAGGGTGAGAGGTCACATTTTTAGGCATCTTCTCAACAGCTACGATGATATAAACTGTGACTGGCCAGGAAAAGAGTTCTTCTGACCCTGAAAATGTGTTTTCACATATAAACATACATATAGACAGGTTTATATACATAAAACCTAAATATATATATATAAACATACAAAGATTTTTTTTTCGCTTAATAACTAAAATGCTAGGACTCACAGCTTTCCAGTTTCCTGGATTTTTTTTTTTTTTTGTTAAGAAAATAATTTCCAAAGCAAGGTTTAGTTTCTACAGGTACATTTAGCTGAAAAAAAAAAAGAAATGTTTTCCACTGCATCTGCAGCACACTGAGGACACCATCCTCGTAAACTTGCTCTTTACTTTCCCCAGGCGCTGTATCTGTAGCACATAGTGTAACACGTTCCATAGCTAAAATGCTTTTGCATACTCCCATAACTCAGAACAAAAGCTGACTTGCTGCTGCCTGTGGTGAGACCCCTCTCTTGTCCCTTTGGCAGCGACCTGCTTGGAGAGCTCACACTGGTGTTATGTTGCTGTCGCCCTGTACTTCACTGCAATGATTCTGCTCATCACTGTCATCCTCTTGGCTGTGAAATGTCACCACCTCTGAGGGGGACCCTGTCATCCTGCTGATGTCCAGGGTAAGCCGTTTTTTTGACATGTTCATATTTTCATACAATACATTTGCAGTTATCAGAAGAGGTGCAAGGAAGCATCGCAAACCAAATGCTAAAGTCACCGTCACAAATTCAACCAGCCAGCAATTCACAGTCACACTAGACAACATCTAGCTCTCTGGTATGGATGCATTCTACACTAATGGAGCACATTTGAATACCCAGCAGCTTTGGCAGAACTGCCTGCCAGAGCAAATATTGGGCTCTGATGCTTTTACTCCAAGAAAATTCACTAGCTAATCGCAGGTGTCTCCCAGCTGTGGAGTGAAATAACTCCACAAGCCTGCTATGACGTGAAACAAGCACATGGCTGGGTGCAGCTGGAGGTGATCCCCATAACCACTATCCAGGCCAGGATCAACGGTAACCTGGTAAAGTGACAGCAGACAAGCCAGCTGTGTTGTTCAGTCTGGGATTTGAAGGAAAGCAGGAGAACCACTGTCCCATTTCGACTAGGAATGGCAGTGAACAGTCTTCCAGAGAAAACCTTCCCATCCACACCTAGTGCTTCACGTAGAGAACCAAAGCGTGTTTAATCACTCCTCCTGATCCCTCTCCCTAGAAGCCATCACTGGCCATGCTGAAGACACCATGTCCCATCCTGTGTCAGAACTAGTGCCTGTGTCACTGAGCAGCCCACTAGTCCTATGTGTACTACCACCCCTCCAATGCAAGGCACAACACATCTTGCCATGGTCCTCATGGCATACGGGTGCCCTCTTTACTCACACTCAGGTTGAACTTCAGTCTATTAGCTTTTGTCTTTTTCATTTGCAGGTAACTCAGCACAGGAAGACTATGCTTCTTTAACAAAACAAGACATAATGCTTGTTTACTTTTACACTATTTTCTCTGGAGACCTTTATGAAAGAAGATATGCCATCAGTCTGACCACTCTTCAGTTATGTCTTCCACGATCTCCATTAAACCTCTAACCTCTCCCTATATGGACAAAACATATATTATTACTTTTATTTGGAATTTGTTTAATACTGTAATGCCAACAACCATCAAATAATATCAGTGCGTGTAACAAGGCATGGGCTCAATCTGCTGTATCAAAATTTGGATTTGGGTCTTGTCTAGACAACACAAATGACCAAGTGGACCAGTCTGAGACATCACTTTTAATTCACACCTGAATTGATATGTGCAAGTAAAAAAAATCATGCCTAAAATGTGAAATGTGAAAGGTTAAACTTTTTTATGAAGCCCAGATTTGGATATGATTTTTCATCTTCTGTCAGCCTTTAGAGGGATTTGTGTGAAAGGGTTATTGAAGGTGCAAGAAACTATATTAATTTAGTAGAGAAGTCTCAGTCTCACCCCTTTATTGGCTTGAATGAAATTATTCTGTTCTAACTTGTCCAGAAGAGTACCTGTCTCACAGAAATACAATATGTTGTGTCTGTCTTGAGGCAATAATTAATTTTGCACTTGTTTTGTGGGTTTTTTTCCCCCAAATGCTGTAGCTTTAGTTAAATCAGAGTCCCCCACTGGAACTAAGCCACTTCAAGTTCAAACACATTTGTTTGTAATTAATATTTTGCTGTCTGTTTTTATATTATTTTAAATTTTCATCAGTTATGTTATAACTCCTTGAGGCAGGCTGATATCAGTGATATTCAAACCCTGAGTAGGAGTGGTCTGTATACCAAATTGTTTCTAGAATTGTTCCTTGTATATAAGCTTATCTGCACTTAAACCATGTTGTTGCTGTTGATAAGGTACCACAGTTTTATAGTATATGCACCAGAAATCAATAAAGAGATTTAGTAAAGCACTTGACATGCTGGTGTTTGTTCTTATGTTAGTCAGACTAGAAGAAAAATAACATTTAGTATTTGTATGACTGTAACACCTTTGAGCTGTTGTCATGAAGCAGGATGCTGCTCTGAGTATGGTCTAAAGATAGAACCCCTGCCCCGCAGCACTGAGCACCAAAGGAATAGCAGAAGCAAATAGTTATGTTTTTTTTGAGATCACCCTTTTGTTTGCCAGGTGCTCAAGGATAAATTCAGGTTTTTAAATAGCAGTGGAAAAAGAAATGTTTAAAAAACAGAGGTACAAAAAGAAAAGGTGGCAGATGACATTTTGACCTGAAATGAATCTGCATGTTGTTGTCATTCACTAACCTGACCTGATTTTAGCCAGAAGATTCTTAAGATAGTGGTCTTTCACATCAGACTCTCAGAGAGCCCCTACAACCAAACGAAATTGTCAGTTCAAATTAATTAGCTCCAGCTTTCTTCAAAGAAAGAAAAATTCCACAGTCTTTGACAGCTAAAGTGATGTGGTTTTGCATATATGACTCATTCATTAATAGCAGGTTATTGAAAAGGGATGTGTGGCAGCAGTGGTCATTAGTTCCTGGCATGCAGGCCCTACCAAGTAGAAAGTCTTCATTTCAAAACCAGGAGCTGAACTCAACGCACATCCACCCAGATGCTGTGTATGCAAAACCACCAAAGGGAAACACATTTCAGGACCAGTTAGAAATCACCACTGATTATAAGACAGGGACTCACTGCAGATAGCCAGGTTATCTGCAGTGCCTCCGCTTGCTGCAGGCAGATCTCCCGGAATTTCAGTGGCAGGACCTAGCATCTGAAAGGCAATCATTTGCATTGTGTAGACAACTGGGTAAGAAGCATGCATATACTGCCCTGTAAATCTGAAGGAGGGAAAGTACTCTAATTAAAATGAGAAGCTGTTAACTACAACCAAAGTGACTGGGTTTTTTCTGGTTACTGAGAATTTGGAACACCAGCCTGTGGTTTTGGCAAGGCACTATAGCATTTAGGGCAAGATTAACAAACTTCAACCTGAATTTCATGCTCTGCAGGCAGACATTATAATTGTGTTCACTGAATTTGGAGGAGTTTGTCAATGTTTATAATCTATTTAGCATCTCTGAAATGAAAAGTATTTCCCAGCTGATGGTTCTTGGCAGATAGAAAGCTAAGGATGACGGATGGGCAGGTGTGCATCAGGCTTCGGTGGATCCCTGCTGAGCTCTAGTTACTTCTTGGCCGGCTGACCAGCTCTGCGCTTCGTAAGTGTGGTTGCTCTCAGGGACAGCTTGCAATGCTTTCTCATCCTAACAATACTAAGGATATGGGCAAACAAAGCACCTCTGTGCACGGGCATCTGTTTCATGCTCACACCCTCCTGCTATCAAACGTAAAGGCAAAATTCTTCTTAGACACAGTTTGAGAGGAAAATGCTTTATCTGTTACCGAATTGTTAAAACAAGGTTGCCTGGTCATTGGTTTTATATATGATATTATACATGTTACATATGACATCTAAAAATCATATGTAACTGTAAATCTGGCATTAGGGAGTTGTCCCCCTCCTTTGTTTTTTGCCCCTTTCCTTTTCTCTGGAGCTTTCCTGATGCCTTATATTGCATTCTCCCTCCCTCTGGCTTCAGGCACATCCCGAAGCTATGGGTGACACTCATTCTTTCTGTTCAGGCTTGGCCTTTTCTTGCATGGCCTTTCAGCCTTTCTCTCGGCCCTTGCTGATAAGCACCATCCCTTTTATTCGTGGTCACAGCAATGCATGTGTAAAGACTAAAGGAGATAATTAAAAGAATGCAAACAAGCCATTAAAAGGATGGCCTTGACAACTGGCAGAGGCTAGAACAAACATTTTAGGACCTTGATGAGGGCAAATATAAAAATGTAAGAACAACTATAATCCTAAACCAGGGGTAGCTTTAAAACTTTTTCTTTGGAAATTCAGCACACTCTTTTTAAAGGCTGCAGTGTGGGAATGGGAGGGACAGGAGTTCATCTGAAGAAGGAGGTACTATTGTTTATCTTTTCAACCCTGTACACCACTTTCCCTAAGTAGCCAAATTCTAAGATAGCAGAACACTCAATATTCAGGCTCTGCCTCGCAATTCTCACCACTTGCGCCAATTTCTGAGAGGAACTGTAACAAAGTCTGCTCATGTGGAAAGCGAGGACATTTTCTGAGCAGTATTATCACACTGTTACAGTTCTGGTCCATTCGGATGATCTTCCTTTGTTTTTACAGAGGACAAGCTGGGGACCAGTTCTGTGGGTGTATATGTCCTTCAACAGTCCATCTGATTTTTTTTTTTTCCTTTTTCCTAATTGCAGTAAGCTAGTCCTACATCTGGGGGTGCAACTTTGAGATGATCCTCCTTTGCAAATACAGCACGCACTGTCTTGCGTGATACTGTACTCCTCAGGGAGTAGGGGGAGGGAGGTGATCTCCTAGTGCTTTTAGTTCTAATGTTTCCAAATGTGGCTTTGACACAAAGGTGAGGAAAACCAACAC
Source organism: Charadrius vociferus (assembly GCF_000708025.1). Classification (NCBI taxonomy): domain Eukaryota; kingdom Metazoa; phylum Chordata; class Aves; order Charadriiformes; family Charadriidae; genus Charadrius; species Charadrius vociferus. Next base: position 1,580,170 of record NW_009646848.1, on the reverse strand, counting down.
ATGCCCCTAGATCCCAGGGATGTGCTAGAGGATGATGAAGTAAACCAGAGTGTTACATGATTTCAATATACTTCATTCTGTGATCCCAAATGAATTAGGAGCTGAACAGAGCATCAAAGAAGAGAACAAAATGTTACGGGGGAGAAATATCATCTCAATTTGTATGTTGTAAGCACTTATGCATTAATCTTTACATTCCTTTTTTTTTTTTCTCATGGGGAATCTGGTGTCTTGGATTCTGGAAAACCTAATGAGAACCTAAGTGGAGAAGCAAATGGATAATCTAGTTTACAAACAAATGGTCAACAGGGCTGGCAACCCAGGGGCGAACCATACAGTAAGTTATCTACAAAAAGATAGACAGGGAGGGCCAAAACATTCTCTGCCCAACTCTATTTCCCCAGTAAAGACATTAGGATATTTGGAATTTAGCAAAAGACTGGGTGGTTCCTGTAGTGAACCACTCTTCAGCCATACATACCCTATCCCAGAGATTTTGTAAGGGTGTAAGATAAGAGCTATGCAGGAAAGAGAAATTGTGCTTTGTGGGAAATTCCATTATTACGGTCTTCAGTTTTTCTTCAGGGAGAATGGCATTGAATGATTAAATTTTCTGTTGCAAAGCATTTTGGGCAAACATGCTTTGGGGTTCCTCAAAATGTTTACTTTGACTACAAATTCAGATGTGTTCTGATTTTAACTTGTTTCTGGGTTTGTAATTTAGTCCTCTACTGGAATGCCAAAAAGCAAGACTTTTGCAAAGGACCCTGTAAGACCACCCAAGGGAGTCCAGCCCTCTGTATACTAAAGGGAGCTCTGCCTAAATGTGCACTGCAAGCACACCCTTCTATCTATGGTATCAAGTAGTATTTGTACTGCAGTTCTGCATCTAATCTATTTACCTAGGTTACCTCTAAAATATATACCTAAACTTCACCGTGCAATAGCATTTTTCACCCTCTCTAATGCATTATACAAAAGCACCACAGTGGAAGTAAATAGCCATTTTCCCATCATTCCATTTATATGAAAGGAAAATTCAATCCTCAACATGAAAAGCATTTTCCCTGATGAATATATGTGCATAGCAAAAGATCGTTGTGGAGTTTGCAAAATTGCTCATACCTGTGATGATTTTTTTCACCATTTCTTATGGTGCAAATGATCATGGAGAATAATCATGTAATAACAGACCTATTTTTCAGCTTTCCCCTGTGTAAGTGGCAGAGTGACAATCTAGAGGGATTAACCATTAACAGGTTTTCATCTGTGCTCACCGTACAGAGTCTGCAAAGGTGAGGGTAAGCTGAAGGCTACTACTTTTTCTGTCTCATCCAGAGGATAGTTTACAGAATGACAGTTACCCTTATGCTCAAATCCTGATGATGGTGAGACATGTCACTAAGGGCAAAAATTTGGGCAGCGGTACTTATATTATTGGTGACAACTGATGAAAATAACACAACTCTGCCCAATTCTTGGAGCTCTATATGGATTTACAGGGGAAGCAGCTGAAGCTCCCATGTTTTATTTACAATTTAATCTGCTGTAACTGCAGAAGCTTGAAGCTTTTCTGTAGTGTGGAAAGACTATCAGAGTAGGATCTACTTCCACCTGCGACAAAGTGGATGGGTCCACTGAGAGATAATGTGCAATAATTACTGTATTTTAAGAATGTCCATGCTATTGAGCATTCTCCAAAATAAACTCAAGTCCTAGATGATGTAACAAACACAAGACATGTTAAAAGTTGTGAAGAGACTAAAATAGCTGTTGAAGTCTTCTCTTGTCCAGAGATCACCTACCATTCTTGCCCAAACCTCCTTCAACTCCTGGCATAAAAATCATGCACGAAAAAAGAAAAATATTTTTAACATTTAACAATGAAGCAATCCCTTCATTAGGAAATCTCAGAGGGGTTCTTGAAGAATTCAGTGAAAACCACACACTTAAAAAACCTGCCTTGAAGCACCACCTTTTACAACATGTTCTTGAAGTCACAGAATCACACAGAATCACAGAATTTTTAGAGTTGGAAGGGACCTCTAGAGATCACCTAGTCCAACTCCCCTGCTAAAGCAGGATTGCCTAGAGCACGTTACTCAGGACTGCATCCAGGCGGGTTTTGAAAATCTCCAGAGAAGGGGACTCCACAACCTCCCTGAGCAGCCTGTGCCAGTGCTCTGTCACCCTAACTGTAAAGAAGTTTTTCCGTGTGTTGGAACGGAACTTCCTATGTTCCAACTTGCACCCATTGCCCCTCATCCTGTCACTGGGAACCACCGAGAAGAGTGTGGCTCCATCCTCCTTCAACCCACCCTTTAGATATTTGTAAGCAATAACAAGGTCTCCCCTCAGCCTTCTCTTCTCCAGGCTAAAGAGTCCCAGCTCTCTCAGCCTTTCCTCATAAGGGAGATGCTCCAATCCCTCAATCATCTTGGTTGCCCTTTGCTGGACTCTCTCCAGCAGTTCTCTGTTCCTCTTGAACTGGGGAGCCCAAAACTGGACACAGCATTCCAGTTGCGGCCTCACCAGTGCCGAGTAGAGGGGGAGAATGACCTCCCTCGACCTACTGGCCACCATATGCTTATACGGTCATATGCTTATATACATTCAGTCTAAAGCCCCATATTTCTAAGCTGATTTCAGTGGGTGCCTTAATTATGGACGCTTAGTTCTTTCCTCATAATAATGGTCAAACTGCTTCACAGCTTTTTAACCAACCTTGTGTAACTCTTAGGCAAAATGCAGGCTTCTTTTTTTTCACAGGATCAGGCTCCCACACTCAATCAATTGTACTTGAACAGGAAGCCAGCTAAGAAACAGCAAATAACAAAACACAGCCCCTAAAATGGGAATGGCAAAACACCGTAACACCCAACCTGAGATGGTAGGAAATGCAGTTAGAATGGCAGACATGCATCCTGAATAATGTATAGATCTCAGCCCTGATGACAGACCACAGGTGGCTGTATGTTCTCCCCTTCATCATCAGTTCCCTTTTTAGCAAATGCATATGCCTTAATAACTGACATTACAGAAATATGTAAGGAGAAACAAGGTTTGTCCTGAGGTTTCAGGGCATTTCATAGTCTCCTGGTCTGAGAATGGAGACTTGCACAGAAGTCTCTTCATCTTCACTTCCTTCTTATTTTAAATCCTGGTGGTAACTTGGGTTGAGATCGTGATGCAGCACCAAGAAAGATAAAAGTCCTCTACAACCATATAAAATGTGTTGTGGTTCAGAAGGTGGTAACAAATGGCAAGCCCAACCGGTTCACCGCAACATGAGGATGCTGTGAATGCTAAAATGAGACGCTTCCTCTTTCAACCCGGAAATGTGACTGGTGTTTTCCAGGATAACAACCTGTAGCAAAGGCAAGCCTGTGAGCACAGCTCATATTGCAACCCTAACCTGCAGAAGAAGGGTTTGGAATAGGTGAGGAGTCCATACATGAATCACCTGGTGTAATCTGCAGGACTAGTGAGAGAAATATAATCCCTTTCATTTGTCAGTTTTTGTAGAGAAGCTGATTTGTGGCACATCTGTTTTACAGATCTTTCTACTGCCTCACTTTTTTTTCAGACTTACCCTATCCCTCGCCTCTTCAGGATAAAGCTACAGCCTGTAAAGCCAGAACTTAGTCCAAGACACAGGCAAAAGCATGAGACTAGACATTTAGAAAGTGGAAGGCAAGAAGGTGGGAATATTAGATGGGCAGTAGAAGAAAGCACAAGGTAACAATAACAAAAAATAATTAGTGAGGTGTCAGAATGGGAGAAGAGGGACAACAGGTCACTGGTAAGGAAGCACAGCAAGAACGTGGTAGTTCATTGACAAGGAAGTGAGCGAGAAGTGGTTTCAGTGAGGAAGGATGCTGGGGGTTAAGAGACATGCATTTCTACTTTGTTTAGTTCTCCCTTCATAATTTCATCTCTTTGCCATAGAGGAAATTCCTTTCTTTTTTTCACTGCTTTCTCTCTGGGACTGTATCAGTTACATGACGGAAAACCTGGGAGTCAAGGAGACCATATCAGCTCAGAATCTCATCACTAGATTGCTCACCTTTTAATTCCTCGCAGCACACACTGACCAAAGCCCATGCCCTCTCTTATACAGGCCATGCTGACCACACTGTGGCATTCCACAATGGAGTATGCACAAGGTTTATCAGATTCCAGTTTGAAGCTATATTCTTCTGCAGATACTGCAGTCTCCTTATTTTTGATTTCCATTAAAACTCTTCAGAATTTCTGTGTGGTTAATCCAGGAGGTTTTGGGTTTGTTTATTTTCCTAGGAGTTGAGCAAATTCTTCTTTTAGCCTGTTACAGAGCAAGAAGAAGAGACACTTTCTGGTAAGCAAAAAAACAGAGACCAGGCTTTGGCATCACAGTAAATCTGCCCTGCAGTCTTCTAGCGCCACATCAGAATATCCTTTCTTTCTGCTGTTTGAAGCCTGTTACAAATATTGAAGGCTCAACTTCGTACTACTGGACTTGATGCCAGATCAATCATTATCTGCGCTTTCATAGATGGAAAAAAAGCACCAGCTTAAATGCTGTCCCAGATTGATGCATCAGAAATACAACCTTGTGCACAACTCTGTACTGCTTTTTAACCCTGCAGGGCCCGGGTCTGACATTAATGACCACACAACTATCCCCTCACCCTGTCTAGACCAGGAAAAGGTGTCTTCTAAAGAATATCTAGCCTTTAATTAATACATTTTAATCACCACTTCATGTCTCTTGCAGACAAAGTCTGCCATGCCTAAAAGCATGTTATGCTGTTAATTAAGATAAGTCACTTGATTTCTAGCAGTTGCTTTTCCCAAGGCAGAGAGACAAATCCTTCCTGATGACAAGAGTTAGCAGGTAGTTCTCTGAAGGGGCTCACCTGAGTGGATTCACATATGTCTAATAGGGGGTCTCATCACAGTACAGCAGAGGACTTCTGAGATGTTCACAGTTTGGGAGGACAGTCATAGACTATCAATGAGCAATTACCTTGAATTTGATGGGGCTGCTCATAAACATGAAGGCAGAAGGATCAAATCCAGACGATCTAGACAGGGTCTTTGAAAGAAATGGGGAGGAAGCCTGCAACTGTGGTGTGATGAAGGCCGACATCATCCTTTTCCTCTAGAAAATAACAGAACCCCCTAGTTTTACTTCAGGCCAATATAGAATCATGGGATGGTTTGGGTTGGAAGGGACCTTAACCTAGTTCCAACTCCCCTACCATGTGCAGGGACACCTCCCACTAGACCAGGTTGCCCAAAGCCCCATCCAACATGTAATAATGTGTTAAAGAATTACTAAAAATAAAGAACTATCCAGTAATTTTCACACATCCTCCCGAGATGGGGTTATAAGGCGATGTATTCAATTCTGTTAAGTTGAGCTTACAGCACGCCAAAAAAAAAAAAAAAAAGGCAAGCCGTGCTTTTCAGGGAAGCTGGCCCTTCTCCGGGCCTGCAGCAGGATCTGGAAACACCAAAGCCGAAGCCAAGCTGCGAGCAGCTCCCTTCAGCCCGGGTGGGGGGTGGGTAGGCCCAGCCCGCCCCGGGGGAAGAAGGCCGGGGGAGCGGAGCGCTGCCCCCGGGCTACGCATTTGCCAGCCGGTGAACGACGAAAAGAGGGGAATTTCCATCGCCTGAAAAATGCGGGAATGTGTTTCTGGCTGGCCCCGGTGTCCTCAGACTGTCCCTCCCCCGC
>NW_009646848.1:1541750-1574212 GCF_000708025.1 Charadrius vociferus | reverse complement strand
GCCAGCAAGGGCATGCTGGCCATCCAGCACGATGGGTTTTGTTTGGGTAGAGCGTTATTTCCTCAGACATTCACATTTTGGGGGGGAGGTGGGGGTGTCTCACAGCCTTAGACCATGGTTTCGCTAGGGGCCCTTCCCTGGCATCCCCCTCTTGGCGGGTCTGCTTGCAGGTTGTGGCCTGCTGTGCTCCCTCCCCGTCAATCTCCCCCCAGATTGAGATACATGTTGCAAAAGCTGAATCCTGTGTTCTTTTTAAGACGAAATCTGCACAGGATTTTTTTTTTTTTTTCCTAGCGCATGTACTGGGTGCTGAAAGCAGCTCTGAGCAAGGTTAGGTTGGACGGGGTTCTGAGCAACCTGATCTAGTTGAAGATGTCCCTGCTCATTGCAGGGGGGGGTGGACTAGGTGATATTTAAAGATCCCTTCCAACCCAGACCATTCTATGGTTCTATGATAATGCAAGTGCAGTGCGGAGACCCAAGATGCTGTTCGGAAGCAATGATGGAAAATTCAGGTGGTCTCATCACTGTGTATGCCTGCGACTTCTAAGAGATCAAAACGGCTCTTGGGGACCTGCAGCTGAAGGTCTTTCAAGTTGGTGGAGAGTGCCAAGAGTTGCTCAGATACATGCTATTTGCTGTGGAGACTAAAACTTCCAGAAAGTATTTCATGTCCTCTGAGTGTACAGGAGGTATATAATTATTTCTCATAATTATTGTCCCCAGATATCACAGCTTCTTACCTGGAGGGCACAACCACAGAAGCTACTGGTGAGTTATTTTCCCCGTAAACTCTTAACAAACTACAGAAAGAATGGACACCCAACCAGGAGCCCCTAAGGAGCCATGCAGAGCGGTAGTTTATGTATGGCATTGCATGCTGGCTCACATGACACTGCTTAAAACCCCCTTTTAAGCAGTGTAAACTTCCTACTATGGAAATCAACCCTAAAAATGGGGACAACTGATAACTAGAATGCTTTCTGGAATATGTCAGCCCCTAGGGCATATATTTAAATGAGTTTGAATGGATATTATTGACAGAACTGATTCTTAACAGAAGGAAAACGTTCTTCAAAAAAATGGGATGCAGCTCCTTCTCTGAGCCCCGCTCGCTTGTAATCCAGGCTATTCATATGCCCTCCATTACTGTCATACAGTTTTAATATATTTATCAACACGCGTTTTGTATGTGGTTACTGGCACATGAAAGGCTGTATATCCTGCCAAAAGTCAGATGAGAATTCACTAACAAAACAGGCACTGGAACACTGCTCCCAGATTCTACACCGGAGCTCTAACCAACGGCCATCTGCTCTGTAAAGCCAATAGGAGTTGAAACAAATACTAATTACTGAAATCAGCAGATAAAACTTCACTGCAGAGAAGGAACCGGCTTGCTAAGGAAAATGAAAATCATGCTGTGTAGTCACATATAAATTTGTAAAATATAATTTTACTTTTTTAGTATATGGAACTTTTGTTATGGAAATATTCCCAGTACATTACACTCTGTATGTTAAATGTGGCAAGTGAAAAGTGGTCTCCTGTTTTAATTATGTCAGTCTGAGTTCGAAACAAGGTATCTGAAGCCAAGAACCATTTTTCTTTTAAACATTGGTCTTGGTGTTTTCACGGTACTATGTGACCATTCATGAACAACTTCTAACAGAAGGCGTCTGGGCAGGATGAGTACCAATGCACAGAAATCTAGGTTCTACAGCAACCCCTGTTCTTTATGCCTAGACCCATCCAAGGAGTTTCTTGTCGTCTTTTCTTTTCTAGATCTTGGTTGGGCTTCACTACCTTTTGTTTGACATTGAAATTGGCTCCAGGTCTCAACTGCATCTCAAGAGTGTTGTAGGTAGCTGTAAGGATTTCTTCTTACGCAGTGGAAGTAACATCCTAGACGTGTGCTGAGTCTTGTTTTACTTCGGTTTATGTTTTAAATTAGGTCAGATTAGTATCCAGTGTAGTCAAAAGTCTTTAAAAATGCCCAAGAAAAGCAACACAGCATTCCAGAAATTGGATATGTAAGAGATTTGGTTATGCATGGTTTGATCCTGCTGTGGTCCTTGCAGGATTGATTCATACAATGTATACTGTCATTTAGTATATAGATCAAGAGACCCGAGTAATGTAAATTACACCCCTTCCCAGAGGAATACTGTCAGTAGAAACTCACTCTTTAGAAATATGTTCATAGGCAAAATTTCCCTTTGTTTAATCTCATTTAGTACTTGCCACGCATGACAAGTATGAAACCTCTGATAGATGTAATTGAGATACATTTAGTAAATTTTTTTTAAATGTTTCCAACTGTTTTTGAGTCTTTATTTGTTTCACCAGGTTTCACCCAATCTTTTACTGAGGAAGGAATAACAAGGACATTTGGTGAGTTTCCACCTAAATTACAACATTATTTAATTTCCTAGAAACGTGGGATCCCATGAAAGCGTGCTACTGCTGCTAAAATATCCCAGTGTTAGTGATACTAAAGGGAAAAAAAAGACTTTTGAATAAAAGACTTTTTTCCAGTTTTCCATCATGTATTATAGGTTTCTAATGAAAGCTACTTTTGTTTATCCCACATTTCAGCTCTTCTGTAGAAATAAGTACAGAAAAAAAGGAGCAGGTCCATATCTGAGCAGTCCTCATTCTTCTCTAAAAAATGCAGTAGTTCAATTCCTAACCTGTTACATATTCATTAATAGCAATATGTATTTCTCTGGTAATGCTGCTGCTTTTTTTTTTCTAAGAAAATTTTCCATTACCCTCTGGTGGTTTGGTAATTATATTACTTTTTCCTTTGGTTTAATCTGGCTGTACTCTGCATCTTCCATACTGTCAGAAAATTTGTTCTTTTAGAGGTGACATTATTATGGTTCAGCTGTCCACCTGGACATTACTAATTTTTTGGAAATGAGCAATTTTTATCAAGGATTTTCTGTAAATCTACACAGGAAAAGAAAGAGGATCTTCCTATAGCTGTGTCTCTATCTATTAGGTTCATTGTCAATGGTGACATTAGAGAAATTGCCAAGAAAAAATAAAGTATAAGGAATTATAAAAAAATGTTTGCAAGCATTTAAAAATAATCTTTAGAACAATACAGAGAAGTCTTTTTGTGAAGTCTGGGTCTCTTTCTTTCATACTTTGCTCTTCGACTAACATTGGCAAGTGCACGAGACTAGAAAGAATGTGACTGATTTGACTGCTTTTATTAGCTTTCCTAAAGATCACCTTTCACAACGAAGACTCAGCTGGACAGGCAACAGGTGATTTAGTGTCATCCTTCTTTTCTTCAAAACCCTTCTTAACCTTGATATCTGTTTTCTCTACCTGATAAATAGTTAGAAGTAAAAAAACAATTGAGTTTTTTCAAGAAGTGTAAGCCTATTTTTCTGTTTATTAATTGTCTAAGCAAAATTACGCTAAAGCTTTAACTGACTTTATTAGTTCAGTTTTAAAGTGTGGTATTAAAAGAGTGAAGAAAATATGCATCATTAAGTCCTGTAGTCCTAAAATAAGATATAATTTCTATTTTAATTTTGTTTCCACATAGTTCTGCCAGGCCTTTGCACGCCTGCCCTGAAGCCCTCCTGCTAGCCCAGCCCAGGGCTCCCCCTACAGCTTTATTTATACATTTCAGTATGTCCCAGAGCATTTTGGTTTTGGGGGTTTTTTTTTGTTTATTTTTTAATACTTGATGTCGCTGTGCTGTATAATTCAGTTCCACCCTGCAGTATTTGTTCCCTTCTGGCTTTTGGTGTGTTTGCAGGTCAGTCTGAGAAGTCTGAAATGCCTCCTTAGCAGATGGTTTTAAAGCATTTAAGAAAAAAAAAGTATCCAATGTAAAAGAACAGCAGTAATCAACAGTTATTCCTAGCAATATATATTTTTAATGTTTTCTTTTTGTCTAGCTGAACTCAACTTTGACCCAAATGGAGATAAGCTCACTGAATATCCTGCAACTTGAATATTTTTTTCATGTTATATTTTGTCTTTTGGTGTGCTGCACAAGACCCTTCAGTTTTCAGAAAGGTGCTGCCTATTAGCCATGGTCTGTGACTGATTCTTTAGAGCTCTTGATTGATTATTGGAAAGCTGCAACCCCAGCTTTCCTTTTTGTTTCCCCCTGCATTTGGATCAGTTCTCTGGCCTGGGCTCACAGCATAGTGTCTCAGATAATTCAGTCATCACAACTGAAAGCTGAACATTTTCTGGTACAGAACAAGGAGCCAAAGCTTATTTGAGAGGTAACAACTTGCACAAACTGGCATTGCTGCTGCACTACCAGTGATGTAGCAGAGCATCTCGTAGATGTCATATTTTCCCAGTAGCCCAGGTGTTTTGACCTTGCTCCGTAGGCATGTAGCCACAGCAGCCGGCCACATGTACCTAACGAGAGCAGCTAGTGGAGCACGGCTGGCCTAAATGTTGTCTGTTGTATTCATTGCTGCAGGTGAAGTGACCACCAGTGGAAGCAGAGGCAGGAGGAGTGAATACAGTAAGTTAGTCTTGTACTTTCTGCTACTTTTAAAGTATCTAACAGTTGTTACTGTTATATATATCCTTCCAATACTTGCATGAAAGTCGCAGGGCCACAGAGAGACTAAGACCCAGCCTGCTAAAGGTGTGTGGATTTTGCTTTGGGACTCCAACCCATGTTTTCATACCAGAAAACTGTGGGAAAGCCCAAGTCACCAATTAATGCTCTTCAGATTGCTTTCTGTCTTCGCCACCAGAGTTCTCTGTGCTTAATTTTGAAGACCTTATTCCTGTTAAATAGTCTTCCTTTAATAATACTGCCGCTCCTGATTTACACTCCCTTTGCCATGCCAACCGTGTCTTCTCTCCACGCCTCCCTACTGCGGCACCCTCTGCCACTGGTTACCTTCTTTCTTTTCAACATTTGATTAAAAAAACACCCCAAGAAGACATGATATTCCACATGAAATAGGTGAGACTTATTATTAAACTCAGTGAGTTGCCACACCAACAAAAATAGCTCTGAATTCAGTTTTTCCATGAGCTTGATGCTTCAGTGGTTGCTTTTCTGCTTTGTAGAATTCATGTTTATCTGTGTTTTCATGCAGTCTGCACAAATCTTGCCCATCTCGCCCTTGACTATGACTCTCCTGCTCTTTTGTATTTGTCCTTGGGTAGCACAAACCCTAAACTTCTTTCATGTCCTGGATCCCCAAGTCCAGGGGAAATCCAAAACATTCACAGCTGGTCAGTGTGCTCACAGCTTCTTTATCGTGCAGTGACAAGCGGGTGCCTTCTGGTGGGATGTACGCCTGGAGGAGACTGCCTGGAGCACAGCTTCCCTGTCTCATGCAGCACTTGTGCACTGGGCCAAATGTGTTGAGAAATTGGAGGGTTTTATCTCCCATCAGCAATATTACTTTTCAGTCTGCTCGGTAGCAAGTAAAATATTTAATACTCTCCTTGGTAGTATGGATTTCAAGAGGGGTTGGGGTGATGGGCAGAAGAGGTGAGTGGATCAGGATCCTGTTTCCGCTTTTCCTGTCTTCCGCTTTCTCTCTATGTCTAGCTTGAGTGAATGAATAAAACTTGAACCTTGGTGCGTTTCTCATGGGCTGAGGTTTCTTCTAAAGCCTTTAGAAAACTTTGCCTTTTACAATATGCTGATATTATTTTTAATATATTTTTTTTAATAGTTGAATATGACTCCATTGCAGAGGAAGACTACATGACTGGTATGTCCAGGGAGCTCCGTTCCTTCTACCTTGCAAATGTCTCCAGCCAACAGCCTCACAGTTACCCTCTCTCACGCACACCTTGGATTCCTACAGTGTGTGATGGCCTGTAGAGAGAAGAAGGAAAGTTTTATGGCCGTTGACTGGATATTGGCTTCTTAGCCTGATCTTTTGTGAAGTATAATGAGAGGCAGAAGGACTGAGGGTTTTTATTGTTTCTGGCATTTTTCATCATCCTAAAAATATTACAAATTTTACATCTGGTCTCCTAGTTCAGTCAGAAAATTTCCTGGAGGTCTCAGAGAGGAGGTAGCTATTTTTAGTATGCTATACCATGCTGGAAATAGGAAAACTAGCTACGTTTTTATCCATTTCCTTTCTCCAACTGTAAATATACTATGGAAATTAAATACATGTAAGCAGAACCCCAAACCCGTGTTTAACAGTATCCAAATAGCCTTCTCATTTGGAACATTTTTCGTCTTTTCCCTGTTGTATTGCCAGTATTTTATTAATTTTTATTTTTGTTGTAAATTCTTCAAGCCTGCAGCAGGTACAAGTTATGTATATGAAACATAAACAAAGGGAAAAAGTATCTGTGCACTTAAGAAGGCAAAAATAGCACCGTCCATTTTATGTATGTGATAAACGGCAAGCTTTACATGAAAAACTTAACAGTTACTGATATTGCTGGGAGGGGGTGCAGGAAATTCAGCTAGGTTGCTACTTCTGCTTTCTCAGCTTAGCACAGCCAGCCCGCCCTACAGTACCCTGCAGTGGTAATTTACAAAGAGTTTTGCTGAAAAGGGTGTGAAACATACATTTCCATAGAGTACTGATTCTTTCTTTTTCTGTAGGTGAGCCCAGCATCATCTCCACTGAGCATTATGTGCAGAAGAGAACACGTAAGAAGTTTCCTCTATTTTTATTTAGCTTATAAATGATGACATTTATGTCTTCATTACACTATGTGAAAAATTTATTTTTCAGGCACACTCTAAATAACCATAAGCATGAAAATGCTGAAGAGGGGGGCTTGTGATTGTGGGGACTTTTTTAAATGCAGCGAAATTTCTTTATACTGAGGGAGCATCAAACAGTAGATTTTGCCTTGGTAGCTTTATTAAGATATTCATGAGGCCTGTAACTCTTTTCTAAGGAAAACATGGCAAGGATAGGTATTTTTGCTGTGATATTATACAATAGTGCCTAATAGGGCCATGGTTCATCATAAGCCTACCCAGGTATTCTGGTAATATAAATAATAAGCAGTTGTCTTAATATCGCATATGGAGGCCTCCTGGCTGTGCTAAGATTCTGATCTAAATTCAGGACAAGGGAAACCGTTGCAAGGGATGCACCCAATGCACAGCAATCTCAGCGTTCATGATTTTACCATTATAGGACGTGGTAGCTGCACCTTCCTTCTTTCCTACAAGAAGAGTGTAGTTTGAGAGGCATCAGGTTGTGCATGCCAATGCCAGGTAGTCCATGCTGTGTGGCAGTTACCAGTGCTACCTGGCTTCTGGATAACCTTCTTTTGGATACTTCAAATATGGGAAGGAAAAAGACCAAACAAACTGTAGAGCACTTTGTTATAAAGGTAAAATATAAAAGGCTTTACTGATATAAAAGGCTTTACTGGTTTGGGTTTTTTGCTTGTCTGTTTTTTTTTTTTAATATCTTTTTCTTATGTCAGCAGTTGAGCACAGCAACAGTTTGAATGAAGGACTCGTGATTGGGGGTCCACGTGAGTTTTCCTTTCTGTTTCTTTTTTTTTTTTTTTTTTTCTGCTCCTTTACAGTAAAAATCTTGCTCTTCTTATACAGATGTTACCTAATCTGTATGCTTCAGGGTCTTGATCAACTTGCAGATCCCAGATCTTCATGATCTAGACACGGTGCTCTGTTGCCTGATTGAAAAGGCAGCTTGGGCTCTTCCAGAGCATCCTATTTTTTCACTTCCCCTTTAGTGTACTCTTGTGACTGCCCTGATCTGTACCAACCCCTTTAGGCATCACTGTGTCCTGCCTGGCAGATGAAGGCATGGGGCTGTATTGCTGTCTTCACTGGACATGCGTAGGGGGGTAACATCCAACACTGTGACCCTTCTGATGTCTTGTTGCAGAGGGATCCATCTATGCTGAGGAAAACACTGGAGGAAAAGATCAGCCTTGTAAGTGAACACTTTGTAGGCATCCAAACTAAGGTATCTATGCATTTTATCTGCACTTTTTTTTAAAAAGAACATTTGTTATGAGATAGTAAGGCAAAGGGAATTAGCAGATACCCATAGTGTCTCCCAACAGATGGATCAGTCTCTTAGTGTTACGTCATGCTGGGACAGTTGAGAGCTACCTCGGGACTGCATGCGTGATTTGATGCCTAACTCTTTTCTTCTCTTCCCATATAGAAGGAGATGCACAGAGTGAAGAAACCTGGTCATCCAGCTGGCAATTTCTACTTCATTACAAAAACATATGATTCCTAAAGTACAGAATTTGTTTTATAGGGTAGGAATCCTTCTGTAAAATTTGCTTTGAATCCTTTTTATGTTATTGTTAGAATCTGATTGTTAGAATTGTTATGTTATTGTTAGAATTTGAAATAAACTAGCAAAACGAAAACAAAAAACACTTTTGAAAGCTCTGTGTAAAGTCTTCAGAAAACCACTTCTTTTTTTACTCTATCTCATAATTCTTTTCTTGGCCAGCTTGCATCATTCTTTTCTTGGCCAGCTTGGCAAGTCAAAGATGAATGAGGATGGAAAGCTACAGCTCTGGTTCATGCAGCACCATTGGTTTCTTGTATACCACTAAAACACTGATCATGTCAGCTCCCCAGACACAGATTAAATGTGTTGGGACCCTGAAGATCATTGCCTGACATGTCTTCTTCAGTGCCCCATCTGACTTGGTTTTCTAGTATGGTGTACTTTGCTACCAATTCCTAGCTGCCATCCCAGGCCGAAAGCTATGTGAGGAGGTACTGACAGACCAAAAGAGATTATGCACAAGACAAAGCGTTTGGAGCTGTAGGCTGCAAAAGTAGGTGTTTTCAGCTGCAGGAGAATTTCATCCTCTTTAAGAATAGCAACAGAAGAGGAATGGGTAGGCAGACAAGAGTATGGAAGAAGATAGTAAAATCTTTTAAAATGCCAAGATGCTTCTGTACTGAGTGGTGGTCTGGTGGCTGTGAGTAAAGGCTGTCACAGGTTCTGTGGCAGGTCTGTTGGCTCTGGTTTTGGATGTGCAAATTGCCAAAAATGCCCTCTGAATCTGTGATATAAGCATTTCTGAAACTCAGGTTTTCACATGCTCCAAGCCTCACCATTCCTCTGTAAAATGGTGGGCAAACTACTTTACAAATTCACTGTCATCAACTTGGATAGGATTTAATTAAAAGTTAGGAAAAAAAGTCTCTTTTGGACAGAGCTCTTTTCTGGTCTGAGCTGGTGATATTCCTCATTTAGGGCTGCATTGTCAGTCAACTGGTCAGTATCTATCAGTGGTAATGTACTTTTGCTATACATCAGGCTGTATACAAGGGCAAATAGTACATCTGCCTACACTGTTGGTATGCTCTCTCACTTAGTGGCCAAAAGCAGATGTGGAGGGAAGAAAATAAGGACGGGGCAATTATACACTGATACTACCTCTGGTTTTACCTCCCAGCTTTCAGCAATCAGTTAATTAGTGATTTTCCATGTCAAGATTTGCATATTAGTGTCTACTAAGCCTCCAAGGAGTTTCAGGAATTTATTTGGTTCTCTTGTGTTGATCTAAGTTTTGGGGTTGTACAACATCCTGTAACCATGTGTTTCACAATTTTATTTAATAACATGTGAAGAGTTCCTGCTCTCATTTATTTTGGCCCTGCCACCTGATGAATTGATATATGCTACAATTACTAACCAGAAATATCCTGTACTGTCCCTACAATACAAGTGTTTTTAGACCTCTGTGTTTTTTCCAGCAGGCCACAGCTACTTCAGAGTTGATCAGTGTATGATTGTTTTTCTTGATGTAGTGAATGATTGTTTTTCTTGATATGCATCTCTGCATTTTTCAATAAAGAATGAATGAATATCTGCCGTTTTATTGCCTAGTCACTTAGTATTTCTCAACTCTTCATAGTGTGCTTTTGTTTTTATGGTCCTAAAGAATTCAGTACCAGTAGATTTTGTACCGTCCCTTGTACCCATTTTTAAAGATCATTCATGAGTATGTAAAACACAACAGGCCATAGCAAAGTTCCTTTTGAGACATAAATGGTCACCTTTGTCTTCTGTGAAAGGGAACAATTTATTCCTTTTCATTATTTCTCATTGTTAACTAGACAGTAATACAGAAAAGGACTGTTTTTAGCATTTTTCTTCTCTTTGGGGCATTCTGAGAGAGTTCCTTGTAAACATTTTAAAACATCAAAAAATATTACATAAATCAGATCAGTCTTGCCTATAAACAGAGTTCCAGCACATTGATAAGCCGTGATTTCCCTTGTTAGTCCATGTTACCTCTTCTCCCTACATCGTATTAAAATCTCATCAACTAATGCTTGAATTTGAGAGAGGTCTCCTGCTGCCTCCCTCATTAAGGAAAGTTCTGCTGTAGGAGCCTCCTTAAACTTCTCCACAGCACAGGCCAAGAGTTTCTTTGGTTTTGTTTTTTTCTGCCATGTTTTTTACCTTTTTTGAACGTTTTCTTTAAAAAAGCATAATCAATTGGCCTTACAGAACCTAAGGCAGAGATTCCTGACTCTTAAGCTTGAAAAAAAAATCATCAGGTAATTTCTGTGCCATGGGGAAGGTTTTCCTGAATTTTTTTCCCTCCAGATTTTAATTGTAGTTTTGTAACCTATTTATCAAAGTACATGTTCTTTCCTACTTTGTTTGCTTGGACAGGTTTTAAACTTTTCACAGGGTTGCTTATTACTATTATTATTATTATTGCTTATTGTGCATTTCTACTTTACTGGGGTGCTTGGCCTTCCAGACTTTGGGAAGGAAAAAATTAGCAGGGATTCTTTTTGAAATATTTTCCTTGAGCCTTTCCCTGATTGCTTTTTAAAAATGTCCATGCTGCTTTTGAAGTATTTAATCACTTCAGTTGATGGCATTAATTTCCTTTTACCTGCTCTGTGCAGTTCTTCCTGAAAGTTAACTGAAGGCACCGGTTGTGGTGCAGGAACAGACGTAAAACTGTTTTTCAGAGACTGTCCTTAGCTATTCTCCTGGTCTCTTGTTCAGCTGAATGTTTGAAACCATATCCTGGAAAGCAGTGCTTTTAGGTACGGCAAACCCTTTTCCTTATGGCTGACATGACCTGAGAAGTATAGTTAATGTAAATAAAGATGTATTTGAGCTGTAAGACCACTAAAGGCTACAGGGCGGTAATGATTTTTTTTTTTTTTTTTTTTTTTTTTTTTTTTTTTTTTTTTTTTAAAGAAATTTAGCAGGTTTTCAGCTCTTGGTTTTCAATTCCTATCTGGCTATGGCATGGTAAGTGCTAAGTTGTTCCCTTTGCTGTGCAGCAGTAAGCCTCACTTTGCTCATGATTAAATAGGTATCTAAATTACAGAAGAAAACCACTATATGCTACATCTTTGCCTGTCAAAAAGAGAGCAATGAAAAATAGGCGAAACTCCATTCAGCCCCTGGGAAGAAGTGGCTGAGTAGCAAATGGTTCTATAATCATTTGGGGCAAAAGAGAGTTTCTAGTGACTATAAAGGTGGCACCTTGTTGCCAGCATTGTATGAGTTCATTTACGATATCACGTAAACACAACAACTTGGAAAATGTTCTTTAAATGCGAGGGGGTTTAGTAGTTAGGGGTTTCTTTCTATCTACATCTTTATTTTAAATAAGCATCTTATTAATCCCCTGTGAAGCTCAGGAGGACGAACTGATCTCCAGAGCGTTTTCATGTAGCTCCTTCTGAACTGTGTACCTATGCACTAAGAGTAACATTTCGCACCTTGTGCAGTAGGCATTTGCACAGCACTTGTGGTCTCCTTCCCAGTCTCCATCATCTCCAGAGGAGATGGTTGAACATTTAAGAGAGGAAGGAGGAGGACTGTGGAAGAAGCAGAGATGGCAAGGTGGGTGCTTGTCCTCCCTGGTGTTGAAGACAGACTCCTGAGATAAGAAGCCTTTCAGATGCGACATGTGGTTTTGTCACCTGGAGGACTTAATTTGGGAGACTTGTAAGCAAGGCCACGTGGGTGTCCTCTGTGGAGCCATAAGGAAGAGCAAAACACAGGCTTTGCTGTTGCAGCCAGGAGACCTGTTGTTAAAGTGATCACAAGGTGAAGAACATCATGAAATGCTCGTGACCTGGGCTGAACCTCTTTAACCAGTAATTCATGTTTCTGCTTCCAAAGGATGATCACTTCAGAGCTTTCAGAATAATGTTAATCAAAGGGAAACAGATGCTTGCTGGTTGGTTTTGCACCCAGTCTTTTATGCTGTTTTAATCTCAGGAAAGAAAGCACACATGATGCAGAAAACAAGTCTGATTATTTGGAATTTCAAGTAGACTATTTCTAGCTGGCCTTAACAGTGAAATATCTGGGTGGCTTCTCAGTGATGAGAGGTATGGCTGCATTCACTGAGTCTCTTCATTTCCAGAGAAAAAAAAAAAAAAAGTTAAAACTGAAAATAATATGGGAAATCATTCCTAAGGAGATGATTTCTAATATGACCTTCTCATAAGATCAACCCTTCTCATTTCAATTCATGACTCTTAATTTGGACAACCAGGTGGAACTGACACTTCGCAATCTTCTGTCTGAGAAGCAGCATTTTACAAGGCAGGTCTGATCTTTCTTAAGCCTTTCTTAAGCCTTAAGTACTTTTGTATATGTCTGGACTGTAGCACGTGAAGTGAAAAGGATGGGAAGCAGTATGTTTGGCTGATCCTGACTCTAGTTTCTATGTTTCTCATGAGTTCTAAGAAGCAGGAGTCAATGATGACAAAAGAAAGAAGCTGAACAATAACAGATTAGGGAAAAAATGGAAGTAAAATAGACCAATTATGCTTGGCACAGTGGTGTAGTTAGCGATGACCTCTAAACACAACATGAATCATGAGAAAAACTGATGATACACCTGGGAGTAGAGTTTTACTGAGCCCATAATTAAATTTATTAGTTTTCTCTCAAGCCCTGCAGGAATCAAATACTAATCTCATTGGATTGTCTCTGAAGTATTCCCAGGCAAAGAATTTATGAACTGAGGCTGAAGGATATGTGTAAGAGAAAATTTTCCTGAGACTCACAGGACTCATCCAAGTCCAGAGGCTTGGATGGACTAGATTGTAGGGTTTGAGCAGCTGAGAAGGTTTAATCTAGGATGTGGAAGGCTTGGTCGCTAGGAAAGTGGATCAGTAGGACAACAAGTGATAGCAGTAATTCCTTTTCTTCTGGGTGCATCACTCAGCGCATTCCAGACTCCCAAGTTCTTTGTTTCACCTCTTACTGTCACCTGCCTGTTGCAGAAGGGTCTAACTGCATTTGCTTGTTTCTTCCTTTACCTGAGAGGAAAAAAAAATTGCGTCATCCAATATCCTAGCACATAAGTGCCACCAAACCAGAAAGTTTGTAGAAGTATGGGTCAGCACAGAGAGATTCTAGCTGCTAGAGAGTGTGTGAAATGGGCTTTAGTGAAAGGCAAAGATAGGAAGTGGAGGACTCAGATGATCCCTCTTGGGATCGCTTCAGGGACCACTGGAGATGTTATATCACACAGAAGACGACCAGGGAGAGAACTAGTCAATTATTTCCTATCTATACCTGGAGGCTGTAGTTGCAGGAAGAGAATAGTTCTGGTGACGGCATAAAACAAGCTATATAACAGTGACAGCAGGCACTAGCAGGCAACAGTGACAGAAAGAAATCAGTTAAAAGGATTTAGCAGTGGAAGCGATGCTGTAGCAGTTTCTTTGGTGATAGAAAGGATGCTGTTATCAAAAGAAACCAAACATAACTAACAAGGAAAATAATATCTCAGGGAATATGATTCCGTTGAACCAACTCTGACCAAGCAGTTCTGACACGCAGGAACATCAGGCTGGGCAGTTTACAGTGTATAAACTGTGGTAAGATGCCCGTCACCATTGGTGGCCTTTTTAAATGGGAGTGAATCAGGCTCAGGAGGGAGGAACTCTGCACTGACAGATCTGGTAGAGGGAAGACAATTTGAGTATGATTTTACTGAATATGAGATAATAATTTTGCCAAATCACTTTCAGGCTCTGTGAGGTATTTTCTATTTATTCTCAGCCCAATGGCCGTTCCTAACACTAAGGTGCAGCCAGAGCAGACTTTCAGTATCCGAATCTGAATTTACTGCTGGGATCTGTTGTTTCTGAGCTCTGGTTAAAGGCCATATTCATTGTGCTTCAGAAGTCCGCCTCTTCCACATAATAACAGTATCATTCACATGGACTGCAATTTTAAGAACATTTGAGCATGTTCTAATTATTTAAGGAGCTGGTGGATAATACCACTGTGCTGTGATGACAGGGTACAAGCATGTCATTGGGTCTTGTTGAAAAGAAAGCTTGTTATGCTGCTTTCATGCTTTAAAGCACTGTTGCAGTACAGGCAGGAGAACAGTGGGTTTGGACATTAAGCATGAAGATGGGTGCATATTTTGCCTGGTGGTTCATAGGCGTGTGTCAGAAGCTGAGTACTGGGATGAGTCAGCACAGAAGTGTCATCAGATATAAATAGCTTTAGGACATACCAGGGTGTGGTAGTTACCAAACAGATCATTGCACAGCACTCACATGGAGGAAAGTTCTTCTGCCATTCCTACTCTCCCCTTCCGCTCCCCTGTTTCCAGCCATTTCATTTTTCCTCTAGCTCCTACCTGCCTGGGTCACTGAGAGCTTACCTGCTTCAGCTCAGGTACAAAGGTCTGGGTCATGGCAAAGGGCCAGACAGCCCAGAGCAGCTAGCAGGGTTCCTATAGATACCTCAAGTACAGAGCAATAAAAGCCCAGGCTCACAGCCCAGCTCTCACTCTTCTAGGTGGCCACCTGAACTTGACCACCCCGTGGCGGCCAGAGAGACAGCGTAATGGTCTGATGGCTGGCTGCAACGTATTGCCTGGCTGAAGCCAGCCAGAGGCTAGAAGCATCAATAGAACCTGGCACAAAGCCTTCTGGGGACTGAATTACTGCCAAATGGATCATTTCTGAAATAACCTTGATTGATTCCTGAAGACGTTCTGACAGAATGGAAAAGCTATTCAGTACAGAGTTTACTGGTGGGATGATTAGTGAACATCTAGAGCCACGTTATATCACCCTTCTAGCCTCCAGCTGCCCCCACCCCAGAAGGGAGAAGGTCTCCTGTAGATCCTTCGTCATGTCTCCCAGCCCCTTGGAGTTGTGTCAGAAATAGTAGGTCATTCCCAAATGAAAGTGCATGCCTCTGTTCAAGCAACTGAACCCATCCACACTGTTTTTTTCAGAGGTCAGCAATACAGTTCTTCTTGGGATCCCTGTGTCTCCTTTTCAAAGAGAACATTTAAGAAACCACTTTTTCTAGATAACTTTTTCTAACTGAAAGCCTAAATCCTGATGAAAATGTCATGACTTAATAAATTCATATGAAGAGTTGCACTCTTGGGGGAGCAACAACCTTTCCAGAGGTCCCTGGGATTTGTACTGTCTGGAGGCTGAAGGACAGCCAAGGAGCATCTGGCTAAAGCTGGTCATCAAAGGCTCCCAACATCCTATTTCACCAGCTCTCACCCTGCCTGCTGGAGCTCACTGGACAAACAGCCTTGCTACCCACGAATCTTGTACTGGAAAGGCTGGATGCTGGGGAGATGGTCCTGTACCCCTGTGTAGAGATTTCCCTCACCCATAGAAATGCGATGCCATGCTGCTCACCAGCCACTCTGAAATCATCCTTTACAGCAGACAGGCACTAAAGTAAAAATAAGGAAATGAAGCATTTACTACATTCAGATGCTGCCAACGCATTTACTGTGTGCACGGGAGCAGCAGTAGCCAAGGCCCTTGTCCCTGCTGCAGCATGCTAAGACCAGGCTTGTTGCTGCTGTACTTGAGGGGGGGAGGGCTAAGGAGCTGCTTCCCAGAGGATTGTGCCAGCCGGAAGGAGATGCCATCCTCCTCAGGGAACAGCAGGATGAGGAAGTACAGCCCTGCTGGGCTCTGTCCCCCACCTTTCCATTCCAGCTGTGCTCCTTGCCCTCCACATTCCACTTCCCAAGTCAGGAACAGTCTGGCTCTTGCACTAAGGTTGTCAGACCACAAAACTGACTTTGCCTGCGGAGCTCAGAAGACTTGAATGTCTCTGTGTGTAAAGAAATTGAAGCAGCATGTTTACTCAGCTTACACATAAATGTATATTGAAACCAGAAGGTTTCGAAATCCGTTTCCTGCAGCTGTCCAGCCACTTGTACAACCTTAAGGCTAGGATTTGCTATTCAATCAAAATCTTTGTCCCAGCACTGTCAAGTTATCCCCAGGCAGATCCAATTCAAATGCAAACCTTGTAGCCCAACCCCAGAGGGGTTTCCCGTGATTCATACCTTAATCTGGTATTCACTTTTAGCACTCCTCCAGAGGCCTGCTGATGCCCAAAGTTAACTTCAGAAAGCACCTGGCAGGGTTTAAAGCCACCTCCCCACCAGACAGCGAACAGAACCTGGTAACAGCATTAAACAGTAGACAAGTCACTACTGGCATTAAATACCTGTCAGGGTATCTCAGGGCATTACTGCTTTATACACAGCAACTTATGTTTGATATAAGCACGATGCAAAGTGGTACCAATACTTTATACATATCACACGTGCAGTTGATACTAGCTCTTTACAGGGTCTGTAACAGGAGCCACGTAACTCTGTGTTAGTAATGATGTGTCAGTGAATACCTTTGGCTCTGGCTTAAAGAGATGCCATGACAAAGAGTTTCCTTGCCATTCAATGAGCTTTTCAGTTGTCCCAGTTACAGGATTTTATTAGATTTCTCAGCTCTACACGAAAATCTGAGCAACTTTGAAGTTTGCCCTCCTCCAAGCAGGGAGCGGGACTAGATGACCTTCTTCCCACATAAATTTTTCTGTGATTCTAAAATGGTGATGGTTGCGAAGAGGAGAGGAAAAGGAACAATACTACATTTCAAGGACAAATTCAAACAAATTGGGACTTACCAAAGGGTCTTGTTGAAGTGTCTTCAGAGAACACATATCCCTCCAGGGTACTGGGCAGAAGCCATTAAATTAAGTTCATCCTCGCACAATGTGTGTGAGGTTGGTTTAATTTAAACCCTCCTAGGGCCATGACATGAGGGTTCTCTCACTCTCAGCAGGGACAGGCCCGGAATATAAAATCCAGGAGTCTTTGTGGTTGCTGGTGACTCAGCTAAGGATGCTATTTCCTCTAGGTGTCACATATAGCTTGTGATTAAGCGGCTTTCCCTTGAGAAAACTTTTCAGTGGAATTAATATTTCTATTTTCATTGAAAAAGTTTCTTTGAAAAGTTTTACCTCCTGAAAAAGTTTTAGATTTTGAAGAGCTTTGAAATAATTTCTCACTTGCCAGAAACCATTTTCTGTGAAAAATGTCAGCCTGCTTCCAACGTGAACTGGGCATTTTATTATTTATATTTAGACTTTTTAATGTATTTTAACTGCACTAGTTATATTAATTCTGTATTTTATATATTATATAATAATAATTGTGTTTATGTTCATTGCTGTTTATAGAATGACGGCATATGTCATAGCTGGAGCAGAGTGCAGCCTATGGGATACTACAGGTGATAATCAGAGGGCATTTAATGGGCAGGAAGAGGAGGAGAACAAACTGATTTGGGGATGGAGCTTGACACATTTCCTAAGGATATAGCGTGATGACGATGCATGCAAAGCCAAGGTCCTAGGACTCTCCGCAGACTTGTGCTCCCGTGTTTCATCCCTCTCAGCACAACAGATGAGAGTCGTGTCCCTTAACACCCAGGTGGGAAGTGCTTAGTTTTTGCAGGGCGGCATCACAACTAACACAGACCACAACGCCGAGCGTGTCATTCAGCTCCCATGATGCCGGGCTACACAGTACTCTGCTGCACAAGGTTTTGCTTTGTATTAAAGTGCATGGCCTGGGCTTTGACCACCACATTCACTCAAGGTCCTGGGATGGTTTTTCTTTGCCACATTCAATTTGCTAATCCAAACGCTGACCAGAGATTACTCTGGACAAATGGGCTCTGGATTACTTCAATAGGTGGCCTGCATGTCAGCTGGCCGTAGTCGTCCCTTCCTCCACGAGGTGTTGTTCAGTTGCGAGATCATACCCACCAGCTACAGGGCCTTCGGTGAGGGGGAGCTGATTTTCAGCAGCTTGTGCGTGATCCTAACAATGAATCGGGCATTGTGCTTGCAGCTCTTCTTTAGGGAAGCTTACTTGTGGGGTTAAATCATGAAAACAGAAATTTACTGTACACATATGTTGGCGTTTCCTGCACGTCCAAAGAATGTAAGAAGAAAGGCATGAGGCATAAGAAAGAAATGGCTTTCCAAGAAACAATGCCTTTCTAAGCTAACTGCAAACAGAGCATGGCACCAGGTTGCCGGAAAGTCTCTGCAAAGAAATGCAAACTTGCCTGCTGTTTCTTCGTTACAGGTTTAAGCTTCCTTATTCCCTATCTTTTACTGCCACCTACTGGCTCTGACTGAATAGACTCATGGCTGGACCTTTAATAAATATCTCTGTTTTACTCTATTTATTTAAGAGCTACAAGTTTTGATAAAACCATCATTTTTGCTGGCCTTGGAAGTTTTGCCTTCCTTTCCGTTTTAAATCCTTTTTATTCCCTGTTATCTTTTCAGCATATTGAGTCACTGGTGGAAAAAAAAAAAAAAAAGCCTTTTGGCTCAGAAGAGAAAAGGAAGTGCAGGCAGCGTAGCAGAATTTCTGCATGGGATGACTCTACTCGCGGGATTCCTGCATGAGTTCAGAAATTCCTGGGAAGAAGTAAGGAAAAGGACCAGCTATGTGGAGCAGGGGAATGGGATTTGCTTGAATAGGAACTGGCTTACTTTTTGTTACCTCAGACAATGCTGAATATGTCATGTTTTCAGAGAAAGGTAATTTCAATCACCACCTCGCATCTTCTTGCAGCAGTGGGGTGGAATGAAGAGACTGTGCCTCATGTTCATGAGGATGGCTGGCATTCACCCCTAAAATTTTATAATCACAAACCATCAGAGTCTAGGGCAGGAGAGCTCAACTGCTTCTGTCAGCAGGGTCCCTTGTGTGACGTGCAGCACTTCATGTCGCATGGAACAGCAGCACACCGACAAGGCAACTGCAGAGAGGGCTTTAGGAATGAATTAACTGAGAAACACAGTGCATGTGTGATGGCAAGCTAAGGCCGTATTTGGGGAGAAGTCTTGGCTAAAG
Organism: Charadrius vociferus; assembly: GCF_000708025.1. Classification (NCBI taxonomy): domain Eukaryota; kingdom Metazoa; phylum Chordata; class Aves; order Charadriiformes; family Charadriidae; genus Charadrius; species Charadrius vociferus. The sequence continues at coordinate 1,555,045 of NW_009646848.1, read as the reverse complement.
AAAGGCAAAGACAATCCAGAAGAGCCAAGTATTGCATTTCACTGTTTTGAAAACAAAGAATTTTGATTTTTTGTTTGACTGGTGGCTTTTCTTTGAAAAAAAAAAAAAAAACAAAAACAAAAAATCCAACCCACAACCCTCCCAAAATTTAATTTAAAACAGAACTTTATAAAAGGGGCCAAAATGCACCTGTTGACTGATTGCTGGAGATGACTCAGAAATTAAACTTATATTCACATTTTAAAGAAAGGTACAACATAGACAAAACTTTCAGAGCAGAGTATAGCTGGTGTGCAAGGGATACATTTCACAGAGGTTCCCGAGGCAACCTTAGGTGTTGATGACTTCAGGGGAGTCTGGTGTGCTAACTCTAAGAAAAATGACACAGGGGATAGAGCGGTGTGGAGACACCGTAGCCAAACTCTGTGATAAAATGGGAAATTGAAGGTCTTGTGGAACTGATAAGCTGCCTAATTGCTACCCTGAGCCAACAACCTGTCATTTTTTGACGAAATGCTATCCTCTGGGTGAACTTTGCTCATTATAATGCCATTATAATACCAAAACACACTGCCACCTCTAAAGCCACCCTCCTCAAAGGTGCAATCACTCCCCACAGAGCCTGTGCTCTGAATTTTTCGTAGTCTATACCTTTAAAAGCAAAGTGAGAGAATTTTACACCAATCATAACAAAGGTATGTATGACTAGAGTCCCTTAAGCTCCACCTGAAAGGTAAAAAATAGTATAAAAATAGCTTAAGAAAGGAGGGATGTCAGGGAAGATAACAACGCGGTCAGGGAAATACCATCACTGACTATCCCTGACTTCTGGGATCAGTCGGTGGCTGAGCCTCTCTTCCCCTCATAAAGACATTCGTGGGTAAGATTTGAATACTTGGCTATACCAAGTGCTTCCCCGGGAAACCTAGAAATCTCTATAGAGTTGCTTTATAACTTGAGGCATTTGTAGCCAGTTTGTATTACTAACATCCTTAGTATTTGCACGTGCTTTGCATACAGTAACTTTATCACTGCCAATCCAAAAGAACTTGTGCATCTGTTGCTTCAATAAACTACACTTTTCATTAATCTAGCCATAAGAGTTCATAGTGAACGCAACCCAAATCTTTAAGTGTGGCCATGCTAGTTCATGGAATGCTGCTAGATCAAATTGCGTACGGTGTTATTAGTGCATCTCTAATCACGATAGTTCAACTCACATATTGAACGCGACAGGACTTCTAACGCTGAATTGGGCATCACTCAGAATCTAAGCCCAGCCACCCCCAGACCCACTGATATACAGGCTGGAACGCAAGGGAGGTTATTTCCTGCCAAACTACTTTGCCCTTTAACACAACAGCATCTTTAGAGTCAATCTCAGAGCATTACAGTTTTTTGGCCTAACCTGCAGCCAGGACTAGCAAAACGGCTCCAAGAAACACTGCGAAGCTCTCTCAAGTGAACAAAAGCAACCGCCTCCTTGGACAACAACATCCTGCAGTGTGCCACTCTTTATGTGTGCTGTCAGGCAATAACATCATTTGGGTATCAGCTGGTTTGATCGCTTCAGGAAACTGGCCCTGCTCTACTGCTCCAGGTAATGTGGTAACTCTTTAGTGTCTTGTAAATGATCAGATAGGCATTAAGTCAAGTAGAAAGCATTCAGAAAAGGTCAATGCTTTGATTTTTGCTGTTGATACAGGGCAGCAAGATTGGATGGATTTTTATTATGGTTGGGCTTTGATGGATTTCTTCTTTTATCCTCTTACGTGCAACCAGTAGGCAAGCCCACTTGAACGTACCGTAGTTCCTGGTATCAGAACAAAACAGGAGAGCAGGCTCCAAATCCAGCTTCTTCCATATTGGTGCGACACAACCTCCCAGAAAAGCACTCTTGATGTCTTGGGCTGTCAGTCCTCTGGGAGCTGTTGCGAGTCCAACGGCATTTAGCTCATGTTGCAGCTTAGACAGGAGGTATTCCTGGAGAACACACATTTCACAGGGTCCTATAAATGCCTACTGAAAAGGCACTGTGTTAGATCCCACCTTACACACTTTTCTTCTTACTTGGCAGAGCACAATGCCTCTCTACAATCAGTTCTTTGGAGCTCTGTTTTGCTTCAATGCAACTTAGCTTTAAATGTAATGGGATTTTTGCCACCCCCACAGAGTCTGACACTTGCTTTTGTGAACAAAGTATTGAACCATTTAGCTATCAGCATGTCTCCTTCTGCCAGCACAGAGTTGCCACCTGCCTGAAGATACCTGCCCCATGAGCCAGGAAAATTTTTCTTTATTCCAGTGCTTTCTTTCCTAATTATAAACCCTTTGCATGGGCTCAGACAATTCCCCTCTTCACTTGCCACTCTTAACTTTTAAAAAAATCTTTAATGTCTTGCTGTAAAACCTTGAATTGACTATGTTTAATATATCTCCCAACCCAATTCCTCTGAAGGCATGTGCAGTCATACGGTACACTACAGCTTGTGGGAGCAGCTTCAGAGAGAAAGGAGAAAGCTTGTTTCAGAAGCGCAGGCCACAGACTTATGAACAGAATTACAGTGTCCAAGTCTGCTTTGACACATACTTCCTCCACAAAAAGCCCTGAGGACAAAAAAGAAAAAAAACCAAACCCAGATGGCATACTCAGGAGCAGAGAAGGAATTTATTAACTCTGCAGTTTTCTATCACCACGAGAGGCAAAAGAAGAATTCAGTGCCATAGGCTGATGTCACAGCATTTTTCATCTTGGTATAGCACTTACATGTAATGCACTTTCTACAAAGTGCATGGGTAGAGGATACTCCTGGGTATACACACTCCTCTGAGTGTGTTATTTGATTGATGTCAGAGGTCATTTTACATTTCCACTTTTCCACTCATACCCCCCAATCCTTACTGCCATTGTACTTTCCATAGTGATACAAAGACTATGACTGTACAAAGGCAGTCAATGCCCATAACTTCAGAAATAATCATGAAATGCAAGAGAAAGACCGTTTCCAAGACAGGTGCTGGAGGACACAAAAAGATTGTTCTCGTGTCCCCTAGGGAGTGTAGTGTGTTCTGCACCTCTCTGCTACTTTCTCACCTTGACCCTTCTCACTGCTGTACTGAGCTGAGCTGCTGACACCAAGCCTCTGCCTGGGGTTTGATCTGTAGCTCCTCACCTTCCCATGACCAAGGCTCCCCATAGATCTCTGGTGGCTACTCTCAGTTCACTTCTCTCTTCCTTGACCAAGCAGGGAGGGTCACAAGGGGTTCTGCCAATCTGAGGTGCTTTTTTTTGTAGTGCAGGCAAAGGCATGCTCGCCTGTGACGTAGAAAGGATGTGCTGGGTCTCTATGTGTGGTCTCTGTGTTCTATGGGCAGTTGAATTTGTGAGTGTGTGGTTTGTGGTACGTGTATGCGGCTGAGGAATGGTTTTCTGAGTGGAAATTTAGCTACCGTGTTCTATACTTGTTTGCGACTACAACACAAATTACAACTTGCAAAGTCCCTCGCAAATGTAGACATCTTGTTCCTTTGCCTTCTCACAGAGACAAGAGCTGGCTGTCGTCCAGTCTTTTTAAAATGGTAAATAAACAAAGATCCGGAAGCAAGCCGATGTGACTGTCACTACACAATTCAGTGCTCTAGTGAGCTAATTCCTTATCTTGATAAGGTCCTTCCAGATATACTTTATACTCCATTAGAATAACACCGGCTATTGTGCATTGGCCTTATGTCACCTTAACCCCTAAGACGCCGCAAGAAGCCTTGGCTGAAGCAGCAATACAAGGGAGCATCCAGAGAACAGGAATGGAGAGGGCTGAACCCACTTCTGCAGGATAACGTGTGTCAGGATGCTGAGCCAGGGCTGTGCGTCGGCAGAGGCTCCCCAGCCATCGAGTGAGACCGAGAATGGCTCTAGCGAGCACATGATAAACTCTTTCCTCAGTTTCTTCATTAAAAGTCATATTTGCATGGTAGTACAGTAATATATTTAATATATTTAAATAATACATTTAAGTCTTGTCAACAAAGTTTTTGACACACTTGGGATCTGATAAAAATTTTGTAGACGTCAGTCCATCAACAGAGATTTTTCCTTCACTAGCCACATGTCAGGTCCTTCATCTCTCAGCAAAGGAACTCTCATTCTTCAGCAGCAGCAGCTTTTTCTCAAGGTCATGTCTTTCAACTCTGGCCTAGATCAGGTTCTTCATATCTCACAGATAGCCAGATAATCAAAATTATGTTGCTTATAAGTTTTTCTGTATTTTACAACACACAAATCCTCATGGAAACCATCAACAGTCCTTTCAATTTCTTCCATCTGGAATGATCCAAAATTGCTTATAAACAATAATTCTTGGGTACTTCAACCAAGTTTGCAACACATCCTCTGTGTGGTAGAACACAGAGTGAATTCGGTCCAACACTTCCCAGGTTAGTGCCAAGCTACAGGTTATTTTGGGGTGGATTGTTCTTCATTTGCCATGATGAAGCAGGTGTACTGTATGTAGACTACCTACATACTCATTTAACATATTCAGATGGATTCTTTGACAATTTTGAAGTATCTTGTTAATTTTATTTTGCCTAAAATCATTAATGGATGTGATCTCAATTCACAGCATTCTCTCATAAATTGTCCACTGGAAACAATTTTTCCCAGGTTCAACATCATATTTCTCAGAGCGGGCTGCCAGTTGTCAAGGGACAATGACTTCTGGAGCCTTTGGTTCTTTCCTACCAAAGTAACTTTATTGCATTTTCCAAGATCACCTTCCACAGCTTTAATGGGAAAGATATTCTTCACTTCCCTCTTATGTCATTACTCTAAAGTATTCTGGACACAGGTTGGTGGAGTAGCATTTTGCATTTGACTGCTGTACCCTGGAGATATTTGATCTATAAACTGTTTTGATTCCTTCTAGATTAAAGGATTTACAAGACTATCAATACTTTCTATTAAAGTCAGTGTAAGCTGTTTGTTCTTAACAAAAGCCTTCCAAGAAAAAAAACAAAACCACCAAACAACTTTCTGGATTTTGTAAAACTGCCTTCAATCCAATATTAAAGATGTTACTTAAGAAGTAGCTGTTGGCAATATAAAATGCAATGTAAAAGTAATTAAGATCAATCAATCCTCTACATTTTAGAATGGTCCATACACTTAGGGCTTAATTCCAAGCCCATTTTTCCACTGACTCGGTGGATCAAGTGCTACGTTTTTTAGTTTATGATTTTCTGACTTTTTAAACTTGCTTTTGTAAATAAATGTTATAACTTCAATTTTTCAGTAGGGAAGGTAAGTAGACATTTTAAATGACCTGCCTGTGGTAGATCATTGTATTATCAATTTTATGACAATGTCAACACAGGCACAGGCTGCAGTGAAGATAAGGTCCCGATTACACCAGGGTGTGTATAAGAGGACACTAAAGGACCACTTATAATTTGAAGAACTTAGGGTTTAAATTAAAAGGCCCAGTAAGTCTCTTACTTGTCCAGCTAGACCTGGGAAGACCAAGGTTTTCCATTTTAAAGGAAACTCTGCAGCTTTAAATGTCTCTCCTTTCCAAAATTGGAAGAAAAAGGAGTATTTCTGGATGTATTTTATAATACATATTTTATAATATATATCCCCAGAAAAATACTGCTTACTGTAAAGAAAAAAAACCCCACACCATTATTTCTGTATTACATAAAATAATTTCAGTACATGAAACTATTTGGAAATGCTATATTAAAATGTTAGTTTCTGCAATTGCTGAAACAGAATCTTTCCACTTTATTGAAAGGTGTTATCTCAATTTTTTCCAAGAAATACAATTACAGAAATTGATTCGTGTGTGCAAAATGTTTCCTCTTCAGTGAACACCACATTTTCTAATTACAAAACCTGTTAGTTCAATCTGCTCTTTGAATTAGTCTATTGGATCAGTGTGTCCTGTTACAGACAGGTGAATGCAGACACCTTGCACATCATCCACCCCGTAAAAAATTCAGAACTCCTGTTTTTCCCTCAGATTTCTCAGTAGAGCTTGAGAGCTGCTTTATAAGTAGAAAATGTTATTCATATCCACAATTCATCAAATAGACTCTATCTGATCTCGAACTATTACAGCATACTATTGCCAATTCCCTTCAAATTTGCTGGAATTGGTTTAAAACAATTAATTTTTTAGAACAATAATTAATTTAGCTCTTCTGATCTGTCTTTTCGTATCCAAGCCTTAAACAGTACATTTCAAGATCTTTTCTGCAGCCAGCATGGAGTAAGCAGGTTCTGCACAAAGAAACGAAAGCACAGATTTTCAGGTTATCGCAGGACTCCAGAGGCTAGGATTGTAAAAGACAGCCCTGCGAATAAATGTGATACTTGTTATGAAATTCACAAAGTGTTTCATTTTTAGGAGCTGCGCAACCTCATACAGATACCTGGCAGATTCAGAAGATGGAACTGGGTGCCCGGCCTGCCCACACAGAGCATGGGAGGAATTAGTCACCGAAGGAGAGAAATTCACAGGACATGATGAGCGACGACCTACGCTTACTGGTGGGAATCAGCGAGAAAAGATGGGGTTCAAACCCCATCCCTCTGAGGAGGCCAGGCTGCCGACCCAGCACTGCAGCAAGACATCTCCTCTCACTCGGGATCTGCAGGAGCAGCCTCCCCTGAAGCGAGGGGCATAGAACAGCTCCCATGCTCCTATGCCACATGTCCCAGCCTCATGTAGGTGTCTCAAGTCCCTCCCAACTTATAAAAACAGTAAGTTCCCCAGAAAAGAAACACAAGTATCTTCAAGGCAGCTACTCAGAACCAGCAGATACTAGAAAACGGTAGCATTGATCTCTTTTTGCCTCTGTTCCCCATCCCCAGAATGAAGATGATAATCCCAGCTGTTTACACATGATGCTGGATAAAATACGTTCATTAATGCTTGTGATCCATGGGTACATAATGGTGAAAGCCCCACAGGACCCCAAAGAAAGAAGGGGATGAATAATTCTGCATCTAGTCTGAGGGTTATATAATATGCATTAAATAATAGCTTGAGCCGCACATTGAGTGAGGAGGATGAAAGAGACTATTGAAAAACAGCTCATTTGCTGAAAAAAGGCAGGATCCTGTGGGAAGAGGAACATGTGATCATCTATTTAAGAAATGTATAATTATCCCTACACTTAAAGGGGCTGAACTTCAAGCTTACAAGTAACCTCATTCCCAGTATTTCTTAACTATTCCTTGCTTAACTTTGCAGCTTTACTGACTTTTGTTGAATGGGCTTCAGTTCCCTTCCAAAAGTAAAATAGTAATAAACCCCAGGCTGGAGAATAGCATTTTTGTCCCACAGAGCCGTTCTGACTAACCCAAGCGAGAAGCAGGTCGGGCTCTCCAGGCTTTCGGCTCAGACACCTTCCACGCGGGGAGCTGGAGCAGCAGCGGGCAAAGCACACGGAGTACAAATCAGAGGGGTATGAAACACCCATCACTGCACCTTTCTGCTCTCTCTCAGCCACTGTTTTCTTTTGGCTTCTGCTCCCAGTATTTCACCCCCTTCTGACAAGTGTCTTCACCCTGGATGTTTCAGTCCCTGCTCCTGCATTCGACAAAGCCCACGCTCCCCAGCCATCCTCTGCTTCCTGCCTTTTTTATAACTTGGGCAGCAGGGAGGCACATGGAAAAGCACCGACAGTGTAGTCTCCTCTCTCCAAATGCCAGGGACTGATGATCCAGAAGAACTGCAACTGCAAGGGTGACCTGCTTGGCCACCCGCGGCTGGACTGTCCCATGGTGCTCATGCAGGAATGACAGACGTGGGATTCAAACAGGAGGCAAGAGCTGGAGCATGCTCAGCTAACCTCCAGACGGCACCTGCAGATCATTTCTCTACTGATCATGTGCTGAAGATATTTTTTCAGAATTTCATTACTTGGTGAAATTTGGTTGCTAGTTGTTTTGAGGAGTGCTTTTTGTTCTCTCCCTAAATAGGAACTGTAAAATATGTACCTCTATCACAGCTGAATTTCAACTTTCCATTCAAAAGCATGGAGTCACTGTAACTTATAAAGCCAAGTCCTAAAACAAATTCAAATGAGGGAAAACAAAGTATTTTTCCCCCATCTCATTGTCAGGACTGAGTATCTTTTGCTCAACTTTTTGAACAAGAACCACCAATTTCAGTCCAAGCTATCACAGTTCGGCCAAGTTATGAGCAACTTAAAACAGTGTGTTAGGCTGATATTTCCACCACCTGCAATGGCTGTTAGGCTGTTGTTGATGTGCGATGGAACTATTAATTAGGAAAGAGAGGCATGAAAATAGTTTTTAGAAATTTCTAGAAATTTTTAGACACTTCAAAAAGAAACGCACCTTCTGCCAACAGCGTTCCTTCTGAGGGTGATAGTCAAGGCATGGGAGCTCAAGTGGTGTTCTCCTTAATCCTGCTGGTGAGGAGAAAGGATGCGAGGAGGAAGAGGAGATGACTGTGTGTCGACTGGTTGAGGAGCTGATGTCAGTGAGAGGGTTTTGGTTTCTATGGCCATGGAAACTTGTTCGAGAATCAGTGCCTGCCCGGGAGAGATGGGATCCACCCCACTAAGCAGGATAAAGGAATCTTTGCCAGCAGGACGGCTGACCTGCGCAGAAGGGTTTTAAACCAGGAATGATGCCAAAGGAAGAGTCACCAGCAGCCCTGTGAGGGAGTGAAACACAGAGATGATGAGCAAAGGGCTTGGGGAGATGTGAACCAAAGGGAACACAAAATCAGCAAATCAAGGCTTAAGCAGGGTCACCTCAAGCATTTTCATGTCAGCAAGGAAGTGCTGACAGGGCACCATTATGGAATAAACACCTTTTTGGAGAAATCAGCATGCTGGCATGTCTCTGAAGTGCCTGTACACCAATGCATGTGGTACCAGGAATAAACATGATGAGCTAGAAATGTGGGTGCAGTTGCAGGGCTACAATCTCATGGGGATCACGGAGGTGTGGAGACGTGGTGGGATGGTTCCCACGACTGGTGTGTTGCAATGGAGGAATACAGACTCTTTAGGCTGCGAAGACCTGGAGTTGCCCTTTATGTGAGAGGGCAGCTGGAGCGCCTGGAGCTCTGTCTAGGGATGGATGATGAGCCAACACAAGGATGTGAGCAACACAAGGATGAATGAGCAGACCAGTATGGGTGACAGTGTTATGGGTGCCTGCTATACGCCACTTGACCAGAAAGAACAAGCAGATGAGGCCCTGTATAGACAGATAGGAGCAGCCTCACGTTCCCAGGCCCTGTCCTCATGGAGGACTTTAATCACCCTGATACCCGCTGAAGGGACTACACAGCATGGCATAAGCAATCCAGGAGGTTCCTGGAGAGCACAGATGACAACTGCCTCATCCAAGTGGTAGTAGAGCCAATGAGGACCATATACTTATGGACAACCAAGGGCTCACTGGGGATGTGAAGGTCAAAGGCAGCCTTTGCTACAGTGACCATGGGATGGTGGAGAACCTGAGAGGAGGGAGCAGGTCAAAAAGCAAGCTTACAACCCTGGACAGAGACCAGACTTTGGCCTCTTCAAAGATCTGCTCAGAAGAGTCCCATGGGATAAGGCTCTGGAGGGAAGATGGGCCCAAGAAAACTGGTTGATATTGAGCAATCATCTCCTCCAAACTTAAGAGTTGTCCATCCTGCTGAGCAGGAAGTCAAGCAAAAATGTGAGGAGGCTTGTGTGGATGAACTAGGGGCTCCTGGCCCACACAAAGGAAAGCCCAGTCAAATTTAAAAAGGAAGCATACAGATGGTGGAAGCAAGGATGCATAACCCGGGAGGAATACAAAGACACTGTCCAAACATGCAGGGATGAGCTTAGGAAAGTCAAAGCCCAAAAGGAATTTAATCTGGTGAGGGATGTCAAAGGCAACAAGGAGGGCTTCTACAAGTACTTAGGTGACAAAAGGAAGATTAGGGAAAATGTGGGCCCACTGCTGAAGGAGATGGTGGACCTGATGACACAGAACATGGAAAAGGTCACCTTTGCCTTGGTCTTTACTGGCAAGACTGGCCTTCAGGAATCCCAGGTCCCAGAGACCAGAGGGAAAGGCTGGAGCAAGGAGGATGCTTGGTGGAAGATTGGTTCCCTTGGTGGAAGAGGATCAGGTCAGGGAATACTTAAGCAAACTGGACATGCATAAGCCCATGGGCCTTGATGGGATGCATCCAAAAGTGCTGAGGGAGCCGGCAGATGTCATTGCAAGGCAACTCTCCATACTGTTTGATTTATCGTGACGACTGGGAGAAGTGCCTGAGGACTTGGAGGAAAGCAAATGTCACTTCTGTCTTCAACAAGGGCAGGAAGGGAACCCAGGGAACTACAGGCTGGTGAGCCTCACCTTGATCCCTGGGAAACTGATTCTGGAAACCATTTTCAGACACATGAAGGGCAAGAAGGTGATTGGGAGTAGCCAGCATGGATTCACCAAGGGGAAGTCATGCTTGACCAACCTGACAAACTTCTATGATGAAATGACTAGCTTGGTAGACATGGGGAAAGCGGTGGATTTTGTCTATTTGGCCTTCAGTAAGGCTTACAATGCTGTCTCCCATATGATCCTCACAAGGAAGCTGTTGAAGCATGAGCTGGATGAGCAGACAGTGAGGTGGACTGAAAACTAGCTGAACAGCTGGACCCAGAAGGTGGTGATCAGTGGCACAAAGTCTAGTTGGAGGCCAGTAACTAGTGCTGTACCTCAGGGGTCAATGCTGGGTCCAATGCTGTTCAAAATCTTCATTAATGATCTGAGTGATAGGGCAGAGCGTACTCTCAGCAAGTTTGCTTATGACACAAAACTGGGAGCAATGACTGGTACGCCATCCCTAGGGACCTTGACAAGCTGGTGAAATGGGATGACTGTAATCCCATGAAGTTCAATAAGGAGAAGTGCGAAGTCCTGCAACCGGGGTAGAACAACCTCAGGCACTAGTACATGCTGCCAGCCACCCATTTGGAAAGCAGCTTTGCAGAAAAGGACCTAAAGGTCCTGGTGGACACCAAGTTGAACATGAGCTAACAGTGTGCCCTGGCTACAAAGAAAACTAACAGTATCTTGGGCTGCATTAGGAGGAGTGTTGCTGGCAGGTAACTCCTCCACATTGGTGAGGCCATACCTGGAGTAGTGCAGTGCTGGCCTCCCCCAGTACAAGAGAGACATGGACATACTGGATAGGGTCCAACAAAGGCTCACAAAGATGATAAAGGGACTGGAGCATCTCTCCTACAAGGAAAGGCTGAGAGGGCTGGGACTGTTGAGAAGGCTCAGGGGGATCTTATAAATGCATATAAAAACTTGAAGGGAGAGGATGGAGCCAAGCTCTTTTCAGTGGTGACCAGTGACAGGACCAGAGGCAATGAGTGCAAACTGAAACACAGAAAGTTCCCTCTGAACATCAGGAAACACTTTTTTATGGTGAGGCTGACTCACAGTAAAGAGAGAGAGGTTGTGGAGTCTCCATTCCTGGAGATATTGAAAAGCTGTCTGGACATGGTCCTGGGCAACTGGCTCTAGGTGGCCCTGCCTGAGCAGGGAAGTTGGACCAGATGACTTCCAGATGTCCCCTCCAACCTCAACCATCCTGAGATTCTGTATGGCTCTAAATTTTATAAAATAGTTATTTAAAACTAGTTGATAGGAATTATTCAGAAAATGCAGAGAGATGCAGAAATTAGTCTCCACATGCAACAGTTAAAATTTTTTTATTACCCAAGTTCGTGGATTCATTTCCTCCAAGGTAATTTTTGAAAAGAGACTGAGTACTGAGGCAAAGGAAATGTATTACCCATTGTCAGCAAGAAAAGGAAAAATGAGACTAAATTCTTACATTCTGTCATTATTAAAATAACTGAAAAAAGAGAAAAAACATTGCCAATTTTCTACAAAGGAATGGAATAAATCACAGTACATTTCCACAGCTTGTACACTGTAGTTTTTTGTTGAATGAGCTTTTCAATAAAACTCTAAAATTAACTTGAGGAAGAAAAACTAATTAACAACTTCATTGAAAATAAATTTGGTATCTCAAGTAAATGTCAGTGTCTGAATTTTGATAACACGTTTGACTTAGCGTAATAAGCCTTCCTCTCAAAATTTATTCAAATGAGCATCCTCATAGAAATTTTCAAGTACTCTGAATGTGTAAAAGGACACAAAGTGACATAATCTTAAAATAATGAAATTAACATAGAGTGGAGGATTAAAAACTGTGGGACAAAATATATTTTTTTTTTTGTTTCTTATGCATACAGTGGGATGCAATGAGAAGTGTGATAATAATTTCCATCCAGGATTTAGAAAATAGTGTAAGTAATTGAATTGGCAGCAGTGATGCCTGAGTGGGCGGAAATACCTCCGAATGCTCCGAAAGCAGTTTGAATTTCAAAACAGCTCATTAGGTCGCCATCGATCTCTGGAGTAGCTAAGCCTTAGCCTGTCTGCACCGGGAGGATCCGCGTCGCACTGTTGTAGCATCTTTTGGCTCTGACATCTGTCAACCGCAGGTTCGAGGTTCCTGAGGAGTTTCGGTAGGTGAGGCCTCGTGCAGCTTAAAGCATCCCCCAAGGCGTGCCTTCCCAGGGAACACTTCACCTGAAACTGCTTCGGAGCTGATGCTGAACGTCCTTCAGGTAGCGATGCCAACAAGGGATGCCCTCCAAAGACCTTCATTTCTGTTGTGAGAACTCTCACGGAATTGTCAAGCGGCGGAGACCAGGAGGGGGGTACAAAGCCAAAACCAAGCAGGACCACGCTCTTTGGGTGTTCGGAGAAGCACAGCAAAACTTCAGAAAGCGGAGGCGGACAGGTGCGTGAAGCTTCAGTTCAGGTATCCATCTCGCCGGGGAGGATGGGCGAGAGGCAGAGGCAATTAAGAAAAGTGATGCGGTGGGAGCGAGGGTAAGGATAGGGCGCTATAGGGTGCGAACTGCAAAAAGAGAGCGGAAACGTCACCGAAAGGACACTCGGGGGATGGGGGGCGGGGGGGGCTGTACAAAAACTGGGGGGAAGGACAGGGAAAAAGCAGCAGGGGCAGGAAGGCGGGGAGGGAAGTGGCACGGAAATGCGGCGGCAGCGGGACGTCGCGGGGGGGGGCGGAGGGGACGACACCACGGGAGAAAAGGCGCCGACGTGGAAAAGGCGACAAAGGAAAGCAACAAAAGCGTGACAACGCCAGCGCGGACCCCTCCGCGCTCGCCCACGCGCTTACGCCCCCCACAGAACGCGCGTGCCCCCACGCACTCATTCATACACC
>NW_009646848.1:1503799-1540109 GCF_000708025.1 Charadrius vociferus | reverse complement strand
CAGGATTTGTTGTGTGGGGTGGTTTTTTTTTTTTTTTTTTTTTTTTTTTTTTTTTTGCTAGTTTCTACTTTATCGATAAAGATGCGAGCGAAATGCCAAGCTGCCATTTCGCCGCTGGAGCCCGGCGCGTAGCTAGCGTTCCTTGACCGCGATTGAGCAGCACCAACCTGTTGAAAAGGTGGAAATAGGGACCTGCCGTTTATAGCCGCCTAACTTTTAAGAGATTCGTAAGGCAGGGCAAGCTGAGGCTGACCGCTAGTGCGGAGTCCCCAGCTTCACTAGGGGAAGACAGCGCCTTCTTGTTGGAAGGGAAAGTCTCGGGTCGTACTGCAGCAACTAGAGGAGCCAGGTAGAGGATTTCTCTGGAGCTGAGGCAGGAAGGGTTCTAGCAAAACACAAATTGGCAAAACACAAATTGGAGGCACTGTTTGTATGATTCTTCCCCCCCCTCTCCCCCCCTTCCCCGTTCTGTTATCTGATCTGCCAGTAATCAGTCAGGACACATCTGTATCTCTTGGTGTGTCTGTCTGCTTCTTGCCTTAACATGGCTTGTTTCGTTCTTGGTAATGTTTTTATCTTGTTCACCTATTGCTGTTGCTTGGGGGGTGTGTGTGTGTGTGAAGGCACAAGTGCCTTTCCTGGTCTAGCAGGAAAAAGAAAACCATGGTGATGGTTTTTCACACTGGCCTTATTGCCAGGCAAGCTTTTTCGCAGGAGTTTTGAGGAAAATGATCATTGATAATGCTAATGCTAATTGAAAATGGACTTCTGTTAAAGCCACCTCAAATGTCCCTGTTAATGGTCTTGTAATTATGTTCACTTAAGTCTCCTCTTACAAAGATCCCATTAGGAGCAAGGTCTGATGCTTGCCCAGGGCATCCAAATGTCTGACTTCTAGGAATAAGGATGAAGGTTAGTCAACTTTCTCTTTTCTCTTGGTCACCAGAAGCTTTGGATTTCCTTGTTAAAAGTAATAAAAAGGCTATTTTGGCATGGGTAGGAGTGGCTGATGATTGTTTCCTCTGATAGCATCAGAGGACAGCTCCTTGTAGAAATATGCAGGCTTTCACTTGCTGGTGAGAAAGGTGTGATCGTACCAACTACCTTCTCTGACTCTTCAGTAAAACTGGTTATGGCTTTCTCTGGACTTGTTCTCCTCCTTGCCTCATCTCCCTGCTATGACAGCTCAGGCTTAACAATAGATACATCATGGCCACGTGGATGTTCACTGTCATGCTATTGTGTCTGATGATCTTCCCCACACAGTGTTGCTTAGGGGAGACTGTAAGACTAATGTGGGTGGGGAATGGTATTTCCCCAGTACACTGTTTTGGGGAATATATTGGAGACTTGCCCCTGGTTTCTTGCAGCCTGTGCAAAAGGAGCAATGTTGCTCTTAAGCTCTGTGTGTGGACTTCCATTTATCAGCAGCCAGTTGGCCATGTAGAGTGAGTCCTGACAATCGCTCCTTCTGCCAGCTTTCTGACTCCTCTGAGGGTTTCCCTCAGGCTTCCCTAGGTTTCTCACCCTCTTCCTAATCTGATTGAAATAGGCCAACAGATTCAATAGCTGTTTTGTGGGGGAGGGAAAGGATGATGGTGGAGGAATCAGTGGTATTAGCCTTGTTTTTTAAGCAGGCTAAAACCTGCATGTGCCATTGGCACCTGTTACTGTGCTTCCACACATCCTCCTCCCCCACCCCCCCAGCTTCTTCCCCTGTTGGTGTATCTTAGTGCAGTGAGCTCTTGCATGTAGCTGGTGCCTTTGTGGTAGGGGATAAGTGTCTGTGTATAGTGGTGTCCCCGTGAAACTAAACCTAAAAGCACTACTGTAAATGTTGATGCGGAAGACTGTTATTGTTACTGAATCAGTGCTAGGCAGTGAAACTTCGGGTCTTTAACTCTGTAAACAAGAAGTCTTGGGTATGGATGCTGTAATAGGTAGAGCCCTTTAATCACCATCTCAGTCTTAATGTGGTTTTGCTTCTTCTATATAAGAACATTTTCTGCTAAAATTGTGTTAAAGACAACTAAAACCTTCACTTCTACAGGTGCAATGAGAAATGGCCTGTTATTACTTTTAGCAGCAGCAACTGTACTACAATGGACTGTTATCAGCAAACGTTCTTACTTTAGCTATCTATTTGGGGGAGGAGGGAGAGGTTGCTCTTTTTGTCTGTCAGAGGGGCATATAAGAATGGCAAGACTGTGTGAGACCAAAGGTCTGTCTAGCTCTGTCATCTAGTGGATATTTAAGGAAGAATGCAGGTGTAGAGCAGATGAAGGTGATGATTTGCAGTGTGTTCATGCCTCTAGCAGACTGGCTTGGACTTCTGGAGATTCTCTCTAGACGATTTTCTTTTTAATTGCCTCTTGGTTTCCTCCCACCCCCCTCACATATGTAAGGTCTTTAACAAGCAGTCCTCTGTAGGTGACTAGGCCCTTTTCAAATAAGTACTACGTAGATTGCTTAGATAGTTGTGATCATGCTATGTAATATCTATAAAAATCTAGAGCTCCAAATTCTCCCTTTTCTACAGGTCTGAAAAGTACAAATTTGTGGCCTCCACCCAGTTGCTGAGAGGGAAGGAGAGGTTGAACTACCTCCGTTGCTGTTGAGTTCCTCCCACACGTACCTATATGTTGGAGGAACAGGTTTTGCCAGATCCTATAAGACACTGCAGTATGGCTTCTAAATAAGATGCTGTTTTGGTGTTGAGACAGGAGCTTGTCTTGATCCTAGAAGCCTTGGAACATAAAGTTGGTCTGTTTGTAACTGGGAAATTTGATCTCTAGAAGTAAGAATATATAAAAATACACCCCATCTTTTAGGGTCTGGTTTGGCTAGAGACAATGCAAGAAAGCTTGTCCAAAATAAGGATGTGCTGCCTCTCTACTTGAGAGAGTTGCATGGTGCTTGATGCTGGTGCTTTGGCCAGTTCTCCTTGCTAGGGAAGAAAGGAAGGGTAACTCTGAGAGGAGTTTTAAACAGCTTTCTTCAGCTATGTTTCATATCTAGCTGCTCAGCTAAAGAGAACTGATGAATGGTAGTGAGGTTTTCAGCTTCACTGCCCAGTTCTGGGATAAGAAGTAAAAAAGAGAAGGGATGGATGGCCAATTCTGAAAATAGAGCTGGTCTTCATTCTAGATGCTGTGTGGTAAACTCTTGGCTGAAGAACAGCAAGTGAAAGCACTGCTTCCTGCTACTTCATTAGTGTGAATTGAAGTAGGAGGTGAAGGTACACTTTGAGTGTTAAGGGAGCAGATCAGGTCTGGTTGTGACTTCATGTGGAGGTATAAAAGTATTTTTTTGTAACGTTCTGTACTTTGTTGTGTGTCAGAATAACTTCTTTAACTTTTTCTTTCCAGCCACCAAAGTTCTTGGCACAGTCAAGTGGTTCAATGTCAGAAATGGATATGGCTTTATCAACAGGTATGTTTAAATTATGATAGTCATATTTACTGTACTAAGACTCATAGTACAGGTAATATGTCATGCATTAATAATTGCAGCAGAGGCCCAAGGACCTCGCTACAAGTTCGTTCAGTTGATAGCTAGATTTGGCCAGGCATTCAACAAACTCGGGTATCATCTCAGGGGACTCTCCCTCCCTCCTCCCCTCCATTGAAGGTTATGTGTATGGGGAGAAAACAGAAAGGGTCAAACTCATTACAAATTTGTTACTTGTTTCTCATGTTTACTGGTACTACACCTTTAATAAGCTGTATGTTCTTTTGTGACTGCCTGGCTTTTTTTAAAGGTGCAAGTAAGGTTGGAGGGTTAGGGGAAATACTTTTGGGTAAAAATTCAAGTGTTAACTGATTGGTCAAAATACCTACTCCAAATGCACATTGAGATTCTCTGATATCATTTAACTCAAGATATCCCAGGCCTGGGTTCACAGAAATTCTTTTTGTATCTTTTTTCTTCTCCTCTGAACATGAACAAACTTCTGAATGGCACTGATAATCCAAATAGCTGTAAGTGATACTGATCACGCTTCAACCCTAAGCGTACAAGACCCACACTTACAAGTTACTGGAGAAAACTGGCTTTTAAGGCTGGAATATCGGTGGGGTTGAGGGGCTTAAATGTCTTGTGTGCTTTATGGGGAGAGGAAAAAAAAGGCTCCTGCATGGTGAATCCTTCTCTTGCAAAAGACATCTGGCAAGTTATTTTGTCCTGCAAGTCCTTGAACTGTTACAAAGCAGGTAGATTTGGGTGAGTTGGATAATGTAGATGGGGGTAGAAGAGCCCCGTTTCATGGATCTGAAGGCAGCCTTGTACAGTATTAATCCCAGTCTCTGGACACTAGTACCCAGTGTTATGTAAGCTTGGGAGAAAAGCTTGAATTAGCCAGTACTCTTATAGTCTCTCACAGCAGTTGATGTGAGAGCATGCAGCTGGATATGGTGTAATAACTTGTTAGCTTTCTTCCTAAACTGGAGTGTAGCATTACTTCCATCCAGCGCAACAAGTTTTGGATTATGCATTATCTTTACAGACTCTTTGACCCATCTGTTCCCTCTGCAGAGAAGGAGTTGAGTGCACAGACAGCAGGGTCTAGGCTCTGTCTGTTGTATGGGAACACAAAATCAAGGTCTCAGACCTGTCTTCATGTTTTGCATGCAGAAGCCTGATCTGGCTGGCCTAATCCAGGCATCCTCATGTTCATGTCTAGGTCCCCCTGCAATGGACTTTCCTAACACCTTGTGCATGGTTGCTTTGAGTTTCACTGAAAGGAGAGCTCTGTTAACAGCTGTGGCCAGTCCTGTTGATGGTCTTGCTTGACCTCTGAGATAACAGCTCAAGTTGCAGCCCTTGTGGAAGATTTTTTTTTGGGGGGTGGAATAGTGAAAGGCAAGCAGTCTAGTCATTAATTCTGCTCTGTGTCAAAACAAAATATTGAATGTTTGCCAGAAGATTACGGACAACCTCGCCCCCATCCCCTCACCCTTCTGAAGGGTGGGGAGTCTTTTCTGCTGTCGAGCACATGACCCTGGAAATTCAGAGCAGGGTCTTCGTACCGTAGACTTACACAGAATGTATGGAATCCAGGGGAGGTACTGCAGGCTGGGGGAAGGAGGGCTTCACTCGTGAAGTTGGAGACTTCTATTTAAGTCTCTTAGTCTAGACTCTTACAACTTCTCACTTTCTTTTCACAGAAATGATACCAAAGAAGATGTGTTTGTTCATCAGGTAAGACAGCGGTAATTGTACTTAGAGTTGGCCGCTATGATAGGTTTCTAATGCAACTTCCTGAAACAGCCACCCAACCTTGTCCTGGCTTTT
This sequence comes from Charadrius vociferus, assembly GCF_000708025.1. NCBI lineage: Eukaryota > Metazoa > Chordata > Aves > Charadriiformes > Charadriidae > Charadrius > Charadrius vociferus. The sequence goes on along the minus strand of NW_009646848.1, from coordinate 1,534,817 downwards.
TAGAATGATTACCATAAATACCTTGAATGGACAGGTACATTGAAATTTTCAGGGAGGAGTATTAGGGTATATTTTCCTTCTCTCTGGAGTTATAACTGAAGAAGTAGTATTATAACCCTTTGCTTTCTGTTGTCTGCTCTGATTTGCACACTAAAGGTTTTTGAGGGTGTTTTTGGTGTGGTTGTCCCTTCCCTGAGGAGATGACTCCTGATTTGTAAATACCTCGCTACTTGTCTGTCCTTTCCCCAATATTTCCTCGTGCTCCTCCTGTCTTCTGTTTCTTCCTCTCCTCTTCATTTGCAGGTCTGTTTTATTTGCCCTCCCTGGTATTGGCGAGAAAGTGATCTAGTCTGGCTCTTGACCAGCCTGGGTTGCCATCAGCTGTTGCTGCATGAGGCAGCTGCTGTTAGGAAGAAGAGGAGGAAGGCTGTGTGCCAAATGTGCCCAAGTGGAGAGAGGTTGCCCAGCGGCTTGTTATTGACAGTTTCCTTGAACTGTCAGTAGGCTGTTCTAAGTTTATACTGTGACTCTCAGGTCACAAGCAACTAATGGGAAGACAGAGGATGCTGTCTCTGTGCTGATATAAACTGGTTAGTTGGCTTAGATCTTTTTTTTGCATCATCTGAGACTCTTACTTCACCAGAAGATGGAATATTGCCCCTGGAGCCTGTCCCATATGAAGCGTCTGCAGGCCCATGTGATTCTTAAAAGCATGAGCTTTCTCTGTGGTGTATGTGGCAGTATTTCCATCAAATGTAACCAGGAACCTTGCACTTGGAGTTGGTCACAGACGACTAAGATATGTGCATATAGTTGTGTTAAACATGCTTGTCAACATCCAGAGTTGGTTTAGTTTTTGTGGCTTTGTGACTAAATAGCCTGTGATAACTGTTTCTCTAGGTTAAGGGGTGTAGAGCCGTTATCCCTAAGGTGGATGAAGCTGGGAGGGAGTAAGCCTGTAATAAGTGAAGATCTCAGGAAGTGCGTGCAGTACCTGTTCCCAGTTCAGTTGGTGGACTGGGAGCAAGAGTTCTCAATGCATGTACCAATTTCTAATGGTCACCCTCCTTCCTTCAGGATTGTGTGTTCTGTGCATGCTGATACAGATGCTGCATCTGTGGCCTGATGGGAACATGTCTGGGCAAGGTGGAAAGAGTTCTAGTAGCAGAAACATGTTCTGGATAGGCAGCACTTTAAAACTGCGAGGTCTCCCTGAAACCTGTGAGAAGATATCCTGGAAAACAGTTGTGCTGATGACAGAGATAAGATGTATTCGTTGTTATTCTGCTTGGGAAGGCTGCCTGCGGAGATCCAAACAGTGAAGGCCAGCAGCAAGCTAGCGTTATCTGTGGTGTTTTGTCTCCTTCACCTGTGGAGATTATTCACCTAAATGTAAACTGGTGTGTGTAACTTATTTCTTATCTCTCGTGGCTGAAATCCTCTCGTAGTGCGCACTGAGCAAAACTGGCTTGATGTTTCAGAAACGCCACATCACGTGCAAGGTTGCATCCGATTAACCCTGTTGGTGGGCTGTGTGTGGCAGAGTAGATGCTTCCAGCTCTGGCCTGAGTTGGCTGCAGTTGGATGTTCCTCAGCTCTTCCATCTCGAGCTCTTCCTGTAAGTGAACGTGTTTGCTACCAGAGTCCGGGGCTTTCTGGCCAGAGCTCCTGCCTGTGCGCTTGGCTTGGCAGGGCCAGCGGATGGGGCCCGCCCGGCCAGGGAGGCAAATCCATGGCGTAAGCAAACATCCTGCTGCGAGCTCCCTCTCCACCGTTCCTGCCCCTCCTCCCTGCACCCGTCCCGGGAGGGGCTGGATTACATGCCTAATCCCTTCAGAATAAGGCTGACCTAGTTGAATGGATACAGCCTCCTCCCTGCCTCCCCAGCACGCATCGGCAGCGGGGAGGGAACAGGCCGATCTCATGATTGGAATGGGGGTTAACACTGGGTGTCTCGCTATTGGATGCTATTTATAAACCTAGTACAGATTAAAATGCTTTTCTCTTTAGGGCATGCATGGCTTGCTTTGAATTAACCCTTTGTCTTGCAGGGGACCCAAGCGGTGTTTTGGGGAAGGGCAATGCTTCATGTGCTTCGTCTTACTTGCATCCATCCTTGTCGGGTTGGTTCATGCAAGGTGGTATCTAGGGCACTGGGTCAGTCAGAGGTGGTGCGAGCAATAGGGATAGGACTGCCTGCTGGGGTGGGGTGGAGCATGTCTGGGAGGAAGGAGGGTCTTGCGATTTAACACCATTAAAAATGTCAGTAGCCAGAGCAGTCCAGTTAAATTAGGCATAATCTAAATCAACAAGCAGCGAGGAGTTAAGCTCTTTTGCTGCACAGGTCTTTCTTTGTCTTCACTGGATTGTATTCACTGGGTACAGCCTTGTCTATGTGCACCAGTAACTGGTCTAACAAATTTTGGCTATTGCTGTGACAACGCTGGATGTGCATGTGATGTGGTGATATCATGAGGATATGGAAAGAACTCTTCCAAACAAAATACTGAACTAGCTCTGAAGACTCTTATAGCTGTCTGTTCATTAGTGTCCCCTTGGGAAAGGAAAGGCTCTGTCTTAATTGTTGAGTGCTGCCTGTGCTAACACAAAACATCTGTCTTTTGAATCAAAGAAGCTGGAGCCTGCAGGATGCTGGAAAACAGTAACAAGGAGAATAGTGCTCTCTCCCATCTGGATATACAGAGTAAAAGTATTTTCATCAAGCTTAAAGCTTAGGCTTGTTAGAGGCTTATTTCAGCAATTTTTTACCTGCAGCTGAAGTAGTAAGTAGTGAAGCTGTATAGTTTCTGCTCTGAATTCTACGACTTACTCAAAATTGTTCCTGTTTGTCTTTATAAAACAAACTCCATCTTACTGTGTGTGGCAGCCTCTGTCTGCTATTGGCAGGTTATTCAATTGCAAATCTGGATTTGGAAATTTGTCCCTAAAGCTGGAACAGAACATGCAGAATCTTACTGAATTTATCTTCCATTCCCCTTCTTGGAGGATGTTTGAGAAGCTTGATTAATCTTAAGTACATCTTCTGCTGAAAAGAAGTCTGGTAGTCCTTTCTTCCTCTGCACTTACAAGGAAGGGGAAGGAGTTTGAAATACAGCTTGTTGACATTTCTGTCGTATGCAGAGCACAAGTCTTAAGAGTTTGAGTCAGTTGTCTCAGTACAAGTGGTGGTAAAAGAATTAGGCCCTTAATCTGCTGTGAAGATAATGATTTTAGTATTAGTATATGGCATTTATGGAAAAACTAGCCCTTCCAGCTGATTTTAGAAGTGGGGCAATTAGACTAATAGGTCAGCAGAAAGCAAACAGAGCTGTCTCAGTTGGTAGTGGGAGTCTCTGGTTTGTAAAGTAATTCCCAAAAGAATTCACTTGAGTAGCTCATTCTCTTCCTGTATCAAAAAAACCTGCTCTTGGGTTGTTTTTGTTTTGATAGCAATAATATGTACACTCTTGCATTCTTCCTTAAGCTGTTCAGGGACACTGCAGGGTACAGGGAAAGGTGTGGCTAGATGTAGGGCTAAAAGAACATGCTGGCCTATTGCCTGAAACACAGAGGGACTGTATTCAGCAACAATGAGAATACTTTCCCTAAACTGGTCAAGCTCAACTTTAAACTGATTAGAACTTTTCCTTCAGTGGGAAATATTTTTTGACTATTGTTGACTGAATGACTGTAGTTGCCACACGTGGGCAACAACTCAACTGATCTTCATTCTGCTTGTTTTCCTTGAACTGCAGACGGATAGGACAACTGTGTCTTCTGTTTCTGCCCTGCATCCCATTTCTTAAACCAGATTTGTGCCCTGTATTTCCATGTGTGCTTGTGTCTGCTGGATCTACACCTGCCTCCTTTATGCTAACAATAGATGCCCCTATGAGAAAACTTTAAGGGGACTGGTCTTAATCTAAGAGAACTTCAGTAAAAACCTGGCTCCTAGACTGGCTTGTACAATGTATGTGTCTTGGTGGTTGTATTCTTTTTCTCCCCTGGCCTCTTCCAGTTTGTGAACCCTTACCACACGAATAGACAGTAGGCTTGTCTTGCTGAAGTGCCACTGTACTCAGCACTGGTGAGGCCACACCTCGAGTATTGTGTCCAGTTTTAGGGACCTCAATACAAGAGAGATATCAAGGCGCTGGAGCGAGTGCAGAGGAGGGCAATGAAGCTGGTGAAGGGCCTAGTAAACAAACTGCTCATATGAAGAGCGTTTGAAGGAGCTGGGACTGTTTAATTTGAGGAGGAGGAGGTGGCTGAGGGGAGACCTCATCACTCTCTACAACTATTTGAAAGGACACTGTAGAGAGGTTGGTGCTGGTCTTTTCTCACAGGTAATTGATGACAGAATGAGAGGGAATGGCTTCAAGCTCCAACAGGGTAGACTTAGACTGAACATTAGGAAAGAATTTTTCACAGAAAGAGTGGTCGGGCATTGGAATAGGCTGCCCAGGGAGGTGGTTGAGTCACCATCCCTGGATGTGTTTAAGAGCCATTTAGATGTGGTGTTGGGGGATATGGTGTAGGGGAGAACTTTGTAGAGTAGGGTAGATGGTTGGACTCGGTGATCCCAAGGGTCTCTTCCAACCTGGACAATTCTAAGATTTTATGATTCTAAATGCCTTTTGTGGAATTCTAGAAATATTCCACGGAGCGAAAGGTATCTATACTTGACAGGCTGAGGAGTGACTCCAGGAGGTTTGAGTGCTCCTGTGAGTCTGAGGAAGTTTTCAACTGGTTTTGATCCAAAGCCACATTGTTAACAGTATTTTGGGGTTTCTGTTTACAAAGGATGACTAAGACTGAGATTGTCTGTTCTGGTACGATTCCTGTATTCCTTAGGGACTCGCCTAATTTTTGGGGGTCTTCCTTACAGTGCTTAGGTAAAATGCTTATGTATGTTACACCAGAGTTCTAGCGATTCTTCTCTAGTTACTTTGAGTTGCCATGATACCTTATAGTTAATGCCATCTTCTGCAAAATTGCTCCTGGTCTTAACTTCTCTGTAGATGGCTTACAGGTCTCCTAATGACTGTGAAGGCATGGGTCACAGTTGCTGCTGGAGCTGCCTTTGTACAGCTTGCAGGAGATCAAATGCTCAGTGTGAACTCAGGTCATACAGAAATATGTAATGGTCTGGATATTTAGTAGGATCAACAGCTGACTTGTAAGCTTATGAGGACTGAGAAAGGAGTAAAAACCTGGCTCTATTGGAGGGCCTGTGGAATAGGAGAGGCATCTATGTGTTTGAAGTATCTTTGTGTGGTGACTGATCTGGTATGTAGAGTTGGAATTGTAACAGAATACTGTCCTTCCCTCATCTACAGGGCTATGAATGTGTATGATAATGAATAAGATAAATTAACATATTTTTCTGTATCTTTTTTTCTTTAAAGACGGCAATAAAGAAAAACAACCCACGGAAATATCTGCGCAGTGTTGGTGATGGAGAGACTGTAGAATTTGATGTGGTTGAAGGAGAGAAGGTGAGAAATTATAGAGACTTGGGGTATGGCCCAACAGAGTTAACATCACTCCACTGGGGAGTAACACAGCCTTGGCTGTGTCTGGTGGTTTTGTCTAATGTGTTAATCCCTGCAGTGGGTGGCATTCATACAGCTTTTCTGTGGACGATGTGCTTTTTAAAGGCTTCATTAAGAATGTTTCTAGATATGTGTCAAAATTCTAGCTACATCCTAGTGCTTCTAGAATTTGTAATTTTTACTTGCTGGAGCATTTGAAGCTTGTGGTCTGCCCCTTAAACATTAACTGATGCATATATTGCCCTGAAGAATTTGTCTTGGAGTCTGGTAGCTTAATAACTGTAAGAACTTTTGAGTTCTTTGCACTTTCTCAAACATTTTCTGAGTTTTCCGAGCTTTTTTGCTTTTGTTTTTCTATTTTGTCTTTAATCAGGTACTACTTTCCTTTTTCCTCTGAACTCAGCCTGGCTGATACGGTCATGAGTCAACCCCTAACTGCTATGGGGTTGAGAATAACAGACCTGCTTTTGCACTGCTTAGGAGGAAGGAATCTCTGTAGCTTGGAACTGATGCAAACAAGCCTCTTCCCTGTTTTATCTTCTCCCTGTACCTGGTTGTTCTTTTCTTGCACCACCTTGGCTTACTTTCCTTTGGCCTTCTAGGGTGCAGAAGCAGCTAATGTCACTGGTCCAGATGGAGTCCCTGTAGAAGGCAGCCGCTATGCTGCAGACCGGCGCCGCTATCGACGTGGCTATTATGGCCGACGCCGTGGACCTCCTCGAAGTGTAAGTTTAATTTCTTTAGTGGTGGTAATCCTGCATCCTCAGCAGTCTTCCAATCTTTTCATGAGGGAACTACAGGTTCAGCACTGGCATGTAGTAGACTGTCAATGCTTAACAAAGTTGTGAGTGTTCTGCAGTAACATTCTAGCTTCCTCTACCACATCATTGATGTTGATACTGATATTTTCTATTATTTGGTGTCCTGTAGGCCCCTCCTTGGCATGTCTTTCTAGAATTGTGTTCAGAGCATCTCTTTGGGTGTTAAGGTATCTGTTTATTTGAAGAGTAAACGCAAAGGAGTGAGACACCTAAGTGGTTCACTGTGCCCTTTACCTGAAGCAAGGGGAAATATTTATATTACCCTAAGTAGTGTAACCATAATGTGGAAGGGTTACTTGGAAAACCAGATTTGTTTAGAAGGTCATCACTTTTGTATGGCATGGGAGTAGTTTGACCAACTAGTTGAAACCTCCACGTATCATCCCTTCGTGGGCCTCTGCTACAGCAGTACAGTGTAAAGATAATGCATTTTTTCTTTAAACTAGCTATGCACAACTCTTTCATAACATCTGCAACTGTTCCTAAGCAGCTCCCTGCAAGTTTTTGCAAAGAATAAGTGTGAGGTACATGGCTGTAGTTCTAGCAGTTACTACTCCTATCCACGTCGTGCCTGTGCTAAATTGGTTTCTGGAACAATCCAACCAACTGGAATGTACTCCAGCCTTGATTATCTTTTCTTCCATAGTTCAGTCTGTGATCATCACTTGCAGGAATGTATGAATGATATATGTATGATTGTAATAATATGAGAGCCCTGGTGGAAGTCTCTACCCAAGCAATACGACTCTCTTCTCATCTTATTCTACAGACTTGACAGCTTGGGGACAAACTGAGTGTTGTCAAATCCTTCCTTAAAGCCTAGCTGTTGATACTAGCTATTATGAGGTCTTTTCTTTAATCCTGCTGGACACCACTGAGCCTTAAATACATGAAAAATGTTGTTTCTGAGTCCCTTTGAGACTGCTAGAAGTTGGTGCTGGTAACTGATGAATGCTTATTACTGAGTATGCCTTTGTTTTTATGGCAATAAAGTTTGTAGCTTCAGCTTACATGCTAAGTGGCAAAGAACTAGGATACTTGGTTACATTCAGCGTTTTGATGTTTCTAGTCTTATCTCTTAGCTTATCAACCAGCTACATTCCAGTATTGATTCTGTTTCCTTTTGCTGTCCTGAGATTAAAATCTCCCTCAACTGTCTTTATTGGGAGTGAATGCTTTAGTCAGTGGTATTAGTGTTGTGTTGGAGCTGCTTGAGATTTTTAATAAGCAGACATAGCAAGGCTTAGACAACCCTGTGTACTACTGAGTATGGAAAGATGCTGTTTCTTTCTGCCTGAAGAGTGATAATGTGAGACCCATCTTGGACATAAGGAACACTCAGTTTCAGGGTACTCATGCTGTGCATGTTCTATTTGATGTCTAATGCAAACACTAAAAACCTGGTTTGCATGTGACACTATGGCACGTTTGGATCCTGTTGCTTGAAGATGTACACAGGGGGAACAAATTGTGTTATCGCACTGTCTTCCTTTGGCTTGCTTACATCTGAGTCCCCAGATTGTTTTGGTGTGGGTAGCTGTTGTGTGACTTAGCTGTTGTGTGACTGGTGTCTGTCTTATGAAGTAACCTGTTATTTCATAACCAAAACCATACTGCTCTTTCTCTGGGATCATTGTCTTGAAGAATTACAGCCTTCAAAACTTGGAAATGATAATTTACAAAAGGAGATTAACCTGGGATTCATTGTTTCCCATTGCTTACAAGGTTTGTCAGTACTTCTCTTAGCTTTTTGAGTATCCTCTGAATGTCAGGCCTGCCCATCAGTGCATTGACTCCTCTTCTGGATTTGGTATCATCTGTTAAAATTAAGAGTAAATTCTGTTTCATTCAAGGATGATGAAGACCTTATAGTACCATTCCCTTAGCATGCCGCTCTTAACAGGTAATGAGGTAAATTCCATGATTGCTGTTTCCTTTCAAAGATGATGCTGGCCAGCTTCTGCAGCGCTCTCAAGTGTGTCCTGTATAATCTCACCTATTAGTTGCCTGAACAAGTCAAAGCTCCACTTTAAGGAAGACTTTGCAGTGACTGCAAAGCTGTGTGCAGGGACTGTCCCTGAAGTTGCCCTAGAGTAGGTCAGTGAAACTGCTCAAACTTGCCCAGATATTCTTGTTATCTCCTGTGTCCTTGCTTTGATAGATCAATTGAGAGTAGAGTGCATCCTCATCTGAAGCTATTGGTATTTCCTTTTAGAGATTTTTTTCACTTGGAGATTTTTCACTTAACACATTCTTCATGTTGAAACTGCATGTCTACTGCATCTAGAAAGATACTTCTTTCTAATATCCTTTTCCTTTAACAAGGCCGCCTCTTTCTGCTTCCATTCCCATGTGTGTAAAGGGGGAAGAAAAGTAGCAATGTCTGTGAGCCATAGCAATATGTGTATGCTGTTCTGTATGGTCCCATTAGCAGGTGCATTAGTGACTGTGCCTCCCTACTTGAGGAATTGTTTCTGGCTAACTGTCCTGAAGGATATTTGAAAAAAGTTTGAGTTGCTCATGGTATGGCACTCTCAGGCTGTGTTTGCTGAAAGGATATTTACTTAGCTGCAGGCAACTCCTGCTGCACACCTGAAGGAAAAGCTTTCAGTGTACCCAGGCCTGCTATGCTTGAAGATCTACTAGGCTGCAGAGGTGAAAAGTTTTTCCAGAGCTCAGCTGCCCACATCATCAATCCTGTATTTACCTGGGGGGAGAAACGTTTAATTTGTTGAGGTGACTTTTGACATGGTGACCTTCTAGGTTTCAAGAACTCTTAATTGATGTTGGTTAGCAACTCCAATCCAACCTTGTAGTGCAGCAAGAGTTGATTTCTCCTTCCTTACTGGTATGGTTTTAGGCAAACCAGAGATGCTATCCTTTGTTTGCCATGCTAGCTCAAATGTATCTGTACTCTGCATGTAACTTACTGGCTCTGTTTTTGAACACATTGTGTGAATTTGTCAAGAGCAAAGAGAACCTTGAGGAATCTGAAGTATTTAACCAGCTTCAGTGGAACTGCATCTGGATTCCATGGAGACTTCTGTGGAAAGTAGAAGTACTTGTTCATATTAGAAACTTTGTAACTGTATCCACTACAGAAAAGAGACTGTGGTCTTCACTAAACTGTCTGTGACAACATAGACATGGTGTGGAGCTGTAGTCAGGAAGTTACAACAGAAAATGAATTATGGAATAACCTAGAGAACCAGTGATGTCCTCATCTAAATACTGTGTGCATTACTAATAGAAGAAGCCTCTATACCAGTGTGTCGGAAAACAGATTAAATAGTTTGATAGCCACTTTATAGGCTGATGCTATTTCTTGCAGAGGAGACCTGAAAATATGAATAGTATTATGTAAAAGTTAGAGATTGATCTCAAGAGATGCAAGAACAAATGAAGGAGAAACCAGGGGAAGTAGATGGGTAAAAAGCTTATTGCAGTTACAGTTAATGCTTACAAGACTTTTGGGGGGACAGCAATAAAATTTTGTACCTTGCGTTGAGCATCCTGGTCCAGTGGAAGGCGTCCCTGCCCATGGCAGGGGGGTTGAACTAGATGATCTTGAAGGTCCCTTCCAACCTAAGCCATTCTGTGATTCTATAATGATTCTGTGATTTGCCCTTTGGGATGAGCTAATGTTTTGTTAGAAGGTGTTGCACTGTTGAAAGGTTCCTGTGAAGGGGATTGAGTGATCAGGATCATGTGTGTGCTAGACACAGTGTGTACAAATGAAGGGTACGGATGAAGCTTTCCTAATAAATGAAGCTAATATACTGACTCTCAGTACAGTAAAACAAGACCTCAAAGCTCAGGTTCTGTTTTCTAGTCAAACTGCATCTGTTTCAGTGACTTCTGACAGCATAATTGTTTTATTCTGGAGCCATGCTTCTGGCCAATACACCTAGATCAATTGGCAGTGATACTAATGTAATATGTTAATTGAATTTTTGTGATATTGTAGAAGATGCAGGAAATTATCAGGACTTCTGGGCTAAGCAATTGAGTTGCTTTGCTAGTCTATTTTCAACTGACTGGTTAAGCCAAACCCATTTAAAATACTGACATAGCAACATTCAGACAATCACAGAATAGTCAGGATTGGAAGGGACCTCTGGAGACCATCTAGTCCAACCCCCCTGCCAGAGCAGGGTCACTGACAACAGGTTGCACAGGATGGTGTCCCGGTGGCTTTTGAATGTGTCCAGAGTGGGAGACTCCACAACCTCTCTGGGCAGCCTGTGCCTGTGCTCTGCCACCCTCAAAGTAAAAAAGTTCCTCCTCGTGTTTAGATGGAACTTCCTGTGTTCAAGCTTGTGCCTGTCACCTCTTGTCCTGTGCTCTGTGCACCACTGAAAAAAAGACTGTTCCCATCTACCTGGCACCCTCCCTTTCAGTATTTATAAGTATTGATAAGATCCCCCCTCAGTTGTCTTTTCTCCAAACTAAAAAGACCCAAGTGTCTTAGCCTTTCCTCATAGGAGAGATGCTCCAATCCCCTAATTATCTTTGTAGCTCTTTGCTAGACCTTCTCCAGCAGTTCCCTATCCTTCTTGAGCCAGGGGGCCCAGAACTGGACACAGTACTCCAGATGCGGCCTCACCAGGGCAGAGTAGAGGGGGAGGATGACCTCCCTCGACCTGCTGGATGCACCCCAGGATGCTGTTGGCTGCCTTAGCCACCAGGGCACGTTGCTGGCTTATGGTCATCCTGTTGTCCACCAGGACTCCCAGGTCCCTTTCCACAGAGCTGCTCTCCAGCAGGTCAGCTCCTTATGTGTACTGATGCATGAGGTTATTCCTCCCCCCATGCAGTACCCTATACTTGCCCTTGCTGAACTTGATAAGGTTTCTCTCCGCCCTATTCTCCAGCCTGCCCAGGTCACGCTGTATGGGGGCACAGCCTTCTGGCATGTCGGCCACCCCTCCCAGTTTTGTGTCATCAGCAAACTTGCTGATGGTACACTCTATCCCTTCATCCAGGTCATTGATGAATATACTGAATAGGACTGGACCCAGCACTGACCCCTGAGGGACACCACTTGTTACTGACCTCCAACGAGACTCTGCACCAGTAACCACAACCCTCTGAGCTCTATCTGCCAGCCACTGTTCAATCCATCCCACTGTCCATTCATCTAACCCACACTTCCTAAGCTTGCCCGTAAGGCAAGTTCAAGATAACTAGGAAAATGTTTGCATTGTATTTGAGTAATGCTTCATCAGGTTTAGTCATTCTTTCTTCTGTCACTACATGAGATGGAGTCTTTTATCTGAGATTGCAGTGCAGCGCTCTGTAGGGAGGAGTGGACTTAAGCTGTGCCATTAAAAACCTGTAAAAATTCAATACTGCCTTTTTAAAAGTTGTGAATGTGATGCTGGTTGTCAAGTGCTATAGGAGAGCTTTGGTTGGTGAAAAGTACTGTTCTGTGCCCCTCCCTACAACTAGGCTGGTTGATGCTTTGTTAGTCGTTCAGATAAGACTTACTAGGCCTTCGTGGTTCCATATTTCTGGCATTGTGGTACTAGAACCGAGTGCTGATTCCACATGTGCTTGCCTAGAAATCCTGGAGAACATAAATGGTGATTATGCTGGAACACACTCAGGATTGTTTTAGTTTTGCGTCCTCTCTTCCCTTCACATCTTGCAGCTCTCTTCTCTGTGGTTTGCCAGTCCTCGCATGAGGAAGAGAGAGAAAGCAGGAACAGCATTAGGTCCCTGCTTCACAAAAGGCAAATCAAGACCTCTGGATCACTATTGTCACACACAATCCTGGCAGTGCTATTTCTCTCTTTACTGTCTGAGACACTTCTGACCACACATCACAGTAATAAACTGTAAAGTTATGTGGTACAAAGCATCTTGATAGAAAAAGGACAGATTAGTATTGTACAGTAGATAGAAGTAGTGTAATGCTGTCTTAAACTCAGAAGTGTAATTTTTCCTTTTGGGTTCCAAGTCTCTCAAGTATTTCTCAACTGCTATCAGATGCTATCTATTATTACTATCTACTTAGTCAGTGGGAGTTCCTGTGGATATTTAGTTCTCCTGATCAGTTTTATACGTTAAGGAACATAACAGATGATGTTATTTATGATTGTGGGTTTTTTTTATTGAATTCTGATTTCTCTCTACTCGTCTCAGCAGCTGACCCTGTCATATTGTTAAGAATAGCTGGTATAGCTATTTCTAGGTACGGCATGTGAAATATTCCAGTTGCCTTTAGGCCATGTCTCTGTGCTTTTTGGAAACTTGGAAAGCTACAAAGAGTGCTTGAAATTATTAATGCATTTGGAGGGTATTTTACTGTGGTGAGAGGAGAAGATTGTCCACGTCAGTCACTGAGGTTCATGTAACTCCCCAAGATTTCTCATTACAACCTACAGTGCTTCAGCCTTTCTGAATGTTTATCATCATGTTATCTTAGCTAAAGAAAAGTTCACTGCCCACACAGTTACCTGAGATTGCTAGTTAAAATAGAGCAAAACATGATGGTGGTGGTTAAAATAGGTCTGTAGAATTGGAAGGAGACCTGTCAAACTTAGTGTAGACTACTGAAGGCTGTCACAAAGCAATAGCTTTTGTTTCCCACTGGATCACATACAGACAACACACTTCTCTTGTTTAAATTCCTTCTTTTAAAGGGAGGAAAAGTACAATGGGAACAGTAAATAATACAAAGTTTTATAAAAAGACATTACTGATGGCTGGCATTTAGAAAGGAAAAAAACAACATCAAACTAGAGAGGAAAAAAAACCCCAAACCAAAAACCACACACATTGAAATACAGTTATATCAGTTGGCAACTGAAGGGAAAGATGACCACCGCATCTCTGAAAGGTTGAAAATGTTGAGTGTGTAGAAAAACTGTACTACATGATATCAAATACTCTATCTTTAAATTTCTTGATGTTTTTGTGCGAGTTCTCTGTGGAATGGGGTTTTGTGTAGAATGAAGCCAGAAGTGGTCTCTGGCAAGTTTCAGTATGATGTTTTTTCCAGTTAGCTTTCCTAATGCGGAAGTATCCTGATCAATAGCTGCCTCTCCATAACATGTTTACCCCTTGCAATGCAATGTCATGTCTTGAAATGCACTTTCATGTGTATCAGAGAGAGAACTTGTCAGGTTCTCTGCCTTTCTTGGCAGACAGGGAGAAGGCATTGTGAGATAGCTTCTTGGTCTATTACTGTGAAGAACATGGGCAGCATTACTGGTTCTTGTTCTGTCCTGCTCTTACCTTCACCCAAATTAAAGCCTTTTGAGTACCTGCTGGTTCTTTTTACCTAATATGTTGGTGTTTCTGTACTGATACACTGCTTTTGAACTTGTGTTCAGATCATTTGGCTTTATAGTTAATACACTCCCTGTGAAATAAGATAACCCTTTATCTTTGACTCTGTCTTCTGTTTTCTTTTGGCTGTAGGGTGGTGAGGGAGAAATAAAGGATGGGGCCACAGAAGGAGGACAACTTCAACAAGTCCATAGGAATCCTACCTATCGTCCCCGCTATCGCAGGTTTGTGCTGTCTCCTTTGCACATCTTTACATTTGGATGCTTTTGTGATCTACACAGTCTTCATTAAGAGCAGGAAACTGCATTCCTTGACATTAATGTATATGTGAATGGTAGGGACAGTGAGAAGCATTTTAATTACTAGAAGAAAGGTGAGCCGCAGGAGTAAGGAAACAACTGTAGAAGTTGTTTAATGTGCTTTAATGTTGCTCAGAGCTAGGAATAGGTCAAGACAGAGAGGAGAATTCTCTGTATCCTGTTATTTCTCACAATTGAGCAACATACTTAAGTGAGTTGAAGGGTCCAAACTTTCCCAGCTGGTCTCCTACACTGTCCTCAACAAGTAATGAATCTAAATCCCACTTGATCTGGGACAGCTAGGCCCATCATCTGGAGGGGCAAGGTGTGCTTTATAACTCTTGTGGACTGCAGACAACTTGTAGCTTAGCACTGGACTAGTAGCTTGTGCTCCAGTTCAGTCCTATGTGTCACTCAGGCTTGGTTCTAAGCACTGGTGCTACTTGTAGGTTCAGAGGAAAGCCTACTGTTCAGTAAAAACTGAAGTTGTGTCCTAGCTCTTACACAGTATCAGAGTTACCTTGTAGTATCTAGTTCTAATGGAGGGTATTGCTGTCAGTCAAAATATAAATTTTAGGTTCCTTGAGGGCTCCTAAAGGAGAAGTAACAAAATAGGATCATTAGTTACTCTTGCTAGAACTTTTGGAGAAAGGGGGTGCTAAGGAGACTGGAGAGCTTCCAGAATAGTAAGATAAAACTCATCAAAATGATCAAAGGGGAAAGAATGTCTGAACAGCGGAGGTGACTGAGGACTCTGAGGCTGGGAGAGGAGACAAATGAAGATAGATTAGAGGTCCTCAGAATAATGAGTAGCATGGAAAGGGTGGATGAAATTGTTTTTGCTTTTTCTTCTAATAAAGGATACACTATGAGGAGACTTTAAATGAAGGAAGTGGGAGACATGCTGAAAAACAAAGGGAGGTTTGTAGAACCATAGAACAGCCCAGGTTGGGAGGGACTTAAAAAAAAATCTGGTCCAACCTTTTGTGGGAAATGGAGTCTAGATGAGATTTAGCCCCCTGTCCAATTGCATTTTGAAAACCTTCAGTGATAGGGACTTTACCACATTCCTGGGGAGGTTTTTCCAGTAAATGATTGTTCTTGCTGTAAATCTTTCTTATATTAAGACAAAACCTTTCCCAGTGCAGTTTGTACCTGTTGCTCCTTGTCTTCTTAATGTGGCTCCTTCTGAAGAGAGAGCCTCTGTCGTCTTTGTAGTTGCTCTTTAAGTACTGGAATACTGTGGTAAGTGTTGTGTTGCCCCCTCTGCCAAGCCTTCTCTTCTCCAGGCAGAGAAGACCCAACACCATTAGTCTTTCTTCATAGGTCAGTTTCTCCAGCCCTTTCATCATCATGGCCGTTCTTTGACTGTATCCAGTCTGTCTCCTTTTTAAATGGTGGGGACCAGAACTGGACACAGTACTCTGGGTGTGGCCTGATAAGTGCTGAGTAGAGTGGGAAGTTCGCATCTGACTCTGTGGATGCAGCCTGGGATCTGATTTGCCTTTGCAGTGGTGCACTGCTGACTCGTTCAGGTTGCTGACTCAGGTTAAGCATATAGCAGATTGCTGGAGCTTTCTGCCACAGGATGTTGGTGATGTTAAAATCTTGCACAAGCTTTGGGGAGACTGGCCAAATAACTAGAAGAGAATACCACTGTGATATCTCTAAATAGATGCAAACTCTGTCTGGCTCGGGAAATCTCCAGCTTGCAAAACAATTGGAGGCTGGTAGTCTATTTGGGAAATATGCTTCATAGTCCTTTTTCCCTAGGGATCCATAGAACTGGGATAAATGGATACTTGAAGATCCAGTAGGCCGTTCTTAGTAAAGATTCCTTGGATTTCATGTGAACACTGATGTCTTCCAGTGGGATATGTGGAGTAAGTTGCTGAGTCATCTGTGTTAGTCATCCCTTAAACTGGCCAGTGTAGGATTGTTTTCTTCATTTTCCAGCCTTAGTTCTGACATGACCACTCTAGCTTCCAGCCTCTACACTGAGGGGAACAATTCCATCGCTGTGGAATTTGGTGCAGTTAAAAATATCAGGGTGACATAATCAGCCTCTGACTATCGTACCTTTTGAGATGTTGCCTCACTTTTTTTTTATTGAATTCCTTTAAGTGGAAAAGCTCATTCAGATGCTTGGCTTCTTGCAACTTGTTTTATCTTGGAGAATGAGTGACAAGTAAGATAAAATACTGGATTACTTTCGCTGGTGTTCTTCATAAAGCGTTGTGGATTCTGCTCTCAAGGAGCTAATTTGTCTTAGTCTGCCATTCACTTGTCTTTTCCTCTTCATCTTGTTCTTGTCTTTCTATCAACTAGCTTATGAAGTCAAGTTCCAACATGGAATTTAGAGACATGAACTATGAAACAGATATAATCCTCACTTTTTCATATGCATGTTTGGTCAAAAACAATCAGCAGGAGGTAAATAACAACGCAAGAGCAATAAGAAGCTGAATTTTGTAGGAATAACAACACTGCCTGTAATGACTACCTGTTCCATGCAAAATGGATCCACCCTTCTGGATGCTGGGCGTAGAACCATAAGCCTTCCACCTCTACTTCGAGTTTTTCTATCTGTAAATGTTTGTGCTAATGTTGGCCCTTTTATCTAGGGTTGTGGGAACTGGGGTAATACTGATGCCACTGCTTGTAGGGGTCTGAACAGAATAACTTTTCCTGAAAGTCTTCATTAGCATTGGGCAGTCAGGAGTATCATCACACCAAGTACAATGAGGCACCTGAGCTTTTGCATGTTGTGGCTGAATCATGACATGGATAACTTGCCCATGGCTAATGGGAACTTATGCATTTTGGATGCATTTTTTTTTTTTCCCCCTGTAAGAGGTAATAGCTTACTGTATCCAATACAAATGCAGAATGTTTCTGCTTGAGTTACCAGGTAGGTATTGCTTGCACTTACTTGCACTAAATCCAGTGACACTGATGCTTTTATGTTAGATTCCTTTGGAAAAGCTAATGGCTTTTGGGACTGGATAGCTGTGGATTAGCTAAGCCAGTTAATGGGAACTAGATAGTAGGCAGTGACTTTCTCATTGCTTTTGGCTGTGTTTTGACAGTTTATAAATATACTTCCTTTGTACTGGAAGTGGAATGAAATGCTCTTGCATACTTCAGGAACACGGACTTGATAGCTTATAGAATATCTTGAGTTGGAAGAGACCTATAAGGATCATAGAGTCCAACTCCCTGCTCCTTGCAGGACTACCTAAAGCTAAAGCATATGACTAAAAGTGTTGTCCAGATGCTCCTTGAACTCTGGGCTTGCTGTCGTGACTAGGGAGCCTGGTACAGCGACTGACCACCCTTTCAGTGAAGAACCGTTTCGTAATGTACATGCTGAACTTTGCCTGATGTCGCTTTGTTCCATTTCTGCATGCCCTATTGCTGATCACCAGAGAGAGGAGAATAGCACCTCCCCCTCCACAGCCCCCCTTGGGGAAGTTGTAGACTGCCGTTATAGACTGTAGCATGTATCCATTCATTTGAGATGTGCCCATACATTGTAGTTCCAAACAAAAAAAGCCTCTCTGTTTTTTGAATAACCAATCCCAGAGATGTCACTAACATGTTAGTGTTAATGAGGTCCAACTTGCCTGACTGAGATAGGTGCTTCACTTTCTTACATGGTCAAGAGGGGCAACATAAGGCAAAGAGGGGAGATCTAGGAATGGTGTACAGGTGGAATTGCAGTTCTCAGGGATCGCACCATTAACTATGAAGAGGGCTGGCCTGGTATATAACTAGTCCAAGGTGAACTTGGCAGAGTCAGCCAGTGTGGTTGCTACTGGCTTGTTTCTTCTCCTAGCCAGCAATTCAAATGGGCTAACTACCTCTTTATTGTAGGACAGACAGTAGAATACGCTGATGTAGCTTCAGCAGTGAAGAGACACCCAATGGAACAGTTTTTTTCCCTTTCAACTATATGCCAGCCAAACTCCAAAGGGATGGTTTGCTAGCCTTCAAAACTGTTGCAGACGGCACTTGGTTAGAGAGGTTTTTGCTGGGCTAAAATCACGGTAGTTCAACCTTCTTAGGGTGCTTTCATACTTAACATGTATCTCTTCCCCTTATTCAGAGGGCCTCCGCGTCCACGCCCTGCCCCTGTGGCTGGTGAGGCTGAAAACAAAGAGAACCATCATGAGGCCAACGCTATGAGTCAGCAGCCCCTTCGTCGTGGGTACAGGCGCCCGTACAACTACCGGCGTCGACCTCGTCCACCCAATGCTCCGGCTCAGGATGGGAAAGAGGTAAGCACGTTCCTGGCAAAATAATGGCAAAGCCCAAGTTTTGATGGGGTAAATGCTCAAGACCTTTTGTCCTGTGGGGGTTTTAACAAGTGTATTGTTGGTGCGCTGGAGAAGTTTAATGGCCGAGTCCAAAGTGTTGATGGTTGAAGGTAGCTGGTTTCATTCCCTGTTCCTTGTGAACTTTGAGAATGAGCAGCTTATCTTAAATGGAACTAGTAGTGGGATAGGGATTGCTTCTGAATAGTTCTTAACTGGGGTCAGGCTGTAATAAATACTTTTGAAAGGGAGAGAAACAGCTGTGTTTTCCAGCTTCCTCAAACCTTCAAGTCTGTATGTAGTATAAGAGATGGATTTGAAAGCTCCAGGTCCATTTCCTGAACTGCTTGAGCTGGATGATTTCAGGGAACTGTTGGCAAACACTGATTTTTACCTTAATGAGGAAAGACTTTCTCATTCTGTATCTACTTGAGGTGGTCTGCTGACAGAATCTGCTGTGTAATACTACAGGAATTACACTAAAATTTGTATTTTCTGAGGATTCATCTTCCTTGATTATTCTAAAACCTGTGTTATGCTGGGCCTACCACTGAACAAAGGAAGGGTCTGGAGGTCAGTCTTTGCCTATAATAAAGGTTTATTGTGTCTCAGACAAAGGTGACGGAAACACCTGCTGAAAATCCTGCTCCAGTGACCGAGCAGAGTGGTGCTGAGTAATGTCCGGCTCCCCAGGCACCTTTACTATCCCTCAGGTAAGGAATATAGTTCTTGTTCTCCAACTGAGGTAGCATTGTGTATACTTCTAGGACTTGGACTCTGGCCACATCCCCTTATGTATGGCTAGATATTTGTGATAAAAGAAAGCAGCAAACCCTTAGAAGTTCTTTCTCTCCTCTTTGTCTGTATTTGTCACAAAATAAATCTTGCTTTATCAATTTCATTTTTGAGGAAGATCTATCTGGTCTATGTAGTAATAGCATCTGCTGATGAGTTAGTAACATCTTGCTTTAGGAAGATACTATACTGTCAGCTTACAGATAGGAGAAGCCAGTCCTGCTTATCCTGCCTGTTATGATAACTCCCTCTCCACCTGACATCCCACCTCTTCAACAGGAAAATGAAACTTCAGTAAACTGCGTTTTCTTAAATTTGGCTTTTTAACAGGTGTCCTAAAATACAACTCAAAAGTAACACCAAAGAAACACTCAAGCAATAAATTGTCAACAGTGATGACGAAAGCAAAGATTTGAACATCGGAACTTAAAAGAAAAAAAATATTACCAGCAGCTGAGATCCAGGGAACGCCTGCAAGACAGATGCATGAAGACATTAAAAAGAGAGCGAGATTCAGAAAGAGCAACCTCCCCAGTTTCAACAGCAACTGTGGGTTTTTTGGTTTTGGTTTTTTTTTTTGAATTTCACTGTTTTGCTAGTATTGAATTTTTCAATTTTTCTTTTGGTATCAAACTGAAAAGGGAAAAAACCCAACCAAAGAACTGAAATTGAAATCAAATGCTTTTTTTATTGGATGCTGGTGCTAAACCTCCCAGGTGTGATGAGTTTTATTTTTTTTCTGTGCCAGTCCTGTTCACTGCAGGACACGGGGAGGAGAAACTTCCGCTTTCCTTGGTAAGATCTATTTGAAACTCTGCAGCATGGGTGACGTTCCTCACAAATAAAAGTAATTTCAACTACCAAAAAAAAAAATGTTTTAACGCATTTGTCATGTTTATTCTTAAAATAATTCATTATTTTAATCTTGCTGCTTCAGCATTTATATGTGAAAATGAGTGCTGTCTCTTACCTCCTGGAGAGCAGCTTTGTGGAGAGGGACCTGGGAGTCCTGGTGGACAACAGGATGACCATGAGCCAGCAATGTGCCCTGGCGGCCAAGAAGGCGAATGGCATCCTGGGGTGCATCAAGAAGAGTGTGGCCAGCAGGTCGAGGGAGGTCATCCTCCCCCTCTACTCTGCCCTGGTGAGGCCGCATCTGGAGTACTGCATCCAGTTCTGGGCTCCCCAGTTCAAGAAGGACAGGGAACTGCTGGAGAGGGTCCAGCAAAGGGCAACGAAGATGATTAGGGGACTGGAGCACCTTTCTTATGAGGAAAGGCTGAGGGACTTGGGTCTCTTTAGTCTAGAGAAAAGAAGATTGAGGGGGGATCTTATTAATACATACAAATACTTAAAGGGAGGATGCCAGGGGGATGGGAGCAGTCTTTTTTCCCAGTGGCGCCCAGTGATAGGACGAGGGGTAATGGGCATAAACTTGAACATAGGAAGTTCCATCTTAACATGAGAAGGAACTTCTTTACTTTGAGGGTAGTGGAGCACTGGCACAGGCTGCCCAGAGAGGTGGTGGAGTCTCCCACTCTGGAGACATTCAAAACCCGCCTGGATGCTGTCCTGTGCAACGTGCTGTAGGTGACCCTGCTCTGGCAGGGGGGGTGGACTAGATGATCTCCAGAGGTCCCTTCCAACCCTAACCATTCTGTGATTCTTTAATATATGTAGCTTGTTTAAAACCATGCTGGATGATACATGTGCAAGGTTAGGTGGATGCATATGGCCAAGTTAGGTGGATCTACTTCAATTCAAAACAACGTCTGCAAAGAAATTTTACAACAGAGCTATAACCTACATTGTCCTCTCTGCTTTTCTGGCTCGAATGGTGTTAATGGTTGGGTTTTTCTATTACCGTCTTGTGGCATGAGTTTGGGGGATTTGGAGTGGGTTACTGGCTTATTATTTTCCCATCTATTTACTAGGTTTTGGTGTTCTGTAAACAGTAGAATCCAAGCTTTGAGACTTCCCTGTTCAAAAAGACAAAATGGGCTTAGTAACTGCCACTTCATTCAAGCTTCTGTTCCAAATAACGGCAGTATATTTTATTTGCCTCTCCACTATTCCTTACTTGAAACCAGTAAAATCTTTGTACCTGTGCCATTTTGTCTTAATGAGCAAAGTACTTAACTGTCTTACTAGTGTGTGTATTTCTAACGTTCCTCCCTAAAACTTGGATGTCTTGCAAGTGTTATCAGTCTACTTCCAGCTGTTGAACATGGGTGCGTTTCTTCAGTTATCTTGTATCCTTTGCTCTCTAGTCCAACACTTTTCTCACATTGCTGTCTAGCAGTTGCCGTTATCCAAACCTTAGGTAGTAGATTTGTTTCCTTAAAATGCCTTTTTCTGTTCTTAGGTATGCACCCTTTACCCAGCCTTTACTGAGTAACACTTCATGTAAACCCCGTTGGTGTGGAGCAACACCATAACTGTACACATGTGAGACTAAATGAGACAAGAGAGATTCTTGGCAGGTACTTGTTGTCCTTGTCACCTCTAGTTTCCCTGTTCTTTGCACACTATTAATAATTAAAAAAATTATATGAGGTTCTCTGGAGACATGCTTTCTCATGTTACTCCTCAGGAAATGAGAAGTAGGGGGAGCGTAGGGGATAACTGCGCTTCAAAGCACTGCTTCCAGCTTCTGGGAAGGTGAGGAATGGCCCTTGTACTCTGTTGCCTTTGCCTTGGGGGGGGGGGTGTTAGGGAAAGGCTTAGTGATGCATGAATGGCACTGCACACAGCTGACTGCATTGGGAATTTCCTGCTTGCTTTTGCAATGGATTGGGAATGCTTAATGAGATGTGAAGTGAAAGGTACAGGCTTGGTTCAGGAAGGAGAATGCTTCTGACTCCCTTGAGTACGTACACTGCTGCATTCCCCGCAAACTCACGTAGTGTAACCTGCCACTGCAGCACTGGATCACTTACCCAGCAGTTCTGAAAGCACATTGATACAAGGATTGCTGTGGGATTTTGTTTTTTGCACTGAATCTGGTAAGCTTTAGACTGGGAAAGATATTGAGATGGGCAAGCTGGTATTCTGATGTCTTTCCTTGGAAAATTAAGAATATGTCTGCTTTGACACAGAACAAAAGTTAATAAGGTGAGAAGAACGAGTAATGCACCTTTTACAAATTCTTAAGCAGGATAATCCTTAGTAAACTTCAGTTTTGTTCAGAACTAAAGCTATTTTGGGCAGATTGGGGCAAGGTTGGCAGTTTCACTGAAGTATAAACAGATGTGAGATATTCATAAACATTGAAACAGTACTGCAGAACTTGGCATAAAAACTACTTGAACTGCCTTCAGTTGTTCAAAAGCAAGTGTTTTCTTAAGGTGAGATTTGACAGGCTAAATACAATTCTTTTAACCTCCTCAAAAATGTAGGTCAGATTTGAATCACTTTAACAAAAGCACCTAACTAGTTATCTTTATTTTATGAAAGGAGAAATTGAGGGAGAGATGCAAATAGTGTCCTAGTGTCTAGTTTTTTCTGTTATTTCAGTCCTACCTTTGTGCTAAGAAGAACCTTTGCATAAACAGAAGCCTGTGACTGACATAACACCCTTTACCCCGAATGCCTCCTTACGAAAATATAGGCTCAACCCTAGCGAGTCTAAAGCACTTACTAAAATTACATTTTTGGATTTCTCAGGCAGGGCATAAATTGTTCCCTGACTAGACTGCTACTTCTCTTGTAGCTGAACTTTGAGAACCGGTTTTATATTTCTTCAGCCAATAACGAGGGTCAGCTCTCTCTGGCAACTGTGGTGCTTGTGTGCCTGTAAATAAGGTGGAATTTCAGATGAGTGCTTAGTTTGTGTTGTGGTGGTTTGGGTTTTTTTTTTTTGTTTTTTTGTTTTGTTTTAAGACTTCTAGATACAAGGATTTTGAATTTGCAGAGTATTTAACATGCTTTTCTACCTACTTGGAGCCATTGTTTTTGTGCTGTGTTCATTCTCTCATTCCAGCATTCTTCCCTTTCATGGGAACTTATAATGGCTTACACTTGGAGTGGATTACATTTTTATAGTGTAATCATTTTACAGTGTTTTCATAATACTCTGCCTGCCAGCCTGTAACCAGGCTTTTTGCTTGTGAAGGCTGCTGTCTGCTGTTACTTAGCTGTGAAAATATTCCCGGTGGCTTGTGGTCTTTTGAGGAGTGCGATGAAAGGAAGAAGAAACTTCTGTAAGCCTTCATCTGTGCAATGTTTCACTTAAACATAGTAGTCTTGCAGTAACATGAAAGGAAGTATCTGCTCTGAGATGTTCAGACATACTTGGGGGAAAAAAAGCTGCACAAGCCAAGCAGCAGTGGGACCCCTGGTCAAGAGTAAAGGAATTGAGAAAGTTGTGGAGGCAGTGTCAAACAAGTGGCAGCTTGAACTCTTCATTTTTTGCTGTTGACAATAGTGGAGCAATGTAGCTGTGATTTGATTTTGAGTCTTAAAACTAGACAATGATGCACAGTGCAGAAAATTGATCCTGACAACTTAGAATTAATCATTCATCTTATCAGCTGGTGTTACTAATATCTTAAGGAATATCTTAAGGTTTTAAAATGTGATAGGAAAGACCTACAGGAAGTTGTCACTGAGGTCAGAGCTTCATCATATTTCCTGACTGTTGTCAAAATGCATCATTCTTCAATGCTTGGCTATCAGTCTGAAGTTTTGACTTGTAAATTGTAACTTTTGTAGGACCAGGCAGGTCCTTAGAATGAGTCAGGAACAGCTTTTGCAGTGCATTTCTAAGGCTGATTGACCGTAAAGTGTGTGTCTGTAGTACAGAAAGAGATCTGCTCTCACAAAATTCGGGATGTGGGTTAAATGTGTGAAGATTCACAGTATTAGTTCAGTTAAGCAGCTTGTTTTTAGTGTCAGCCTAGAACTCAACTGTAGCTGCACCTCAAGTTTAAGTCAAAGTTCTGCTGTTTTAATGTATTAAGTAACATCAGTTAGGTGGTAAGAGGCAAAGTATGCTTTGTACAGTGAACCTGTAATAGTCTTGTTTTCTTTCCAGAGCCTTAGAAGATCTATGTTCTGTGGTTACTGTTCACTGTGTTGGTATGGTCAATTACTTTCACTTACATTATGCAATCTCACATTTTGGTCCATGACAACTGTTAACAGTTTTTAACAGCCTCTAAATCATGCCACCCTTTCTTTAAAATAACGTCACCTCAAAACCTTGTAATCTTACCACCTATCTTTGTATTCCAGTGATCCAAACCCAGAGCACCTAGAGAAAACCAGGCAAGTAAGGCAGACAATAGATTATCACAAACAGAAAAATGAGGAAAATACCCTAATATGTTTTCTTTGAGAAATGTGTGTTTCATGGTGGTGCAGAAGCAAGGAGGAGGCAGTGCCACAAAAAAGAAATTAGTATTGATAGAATGTACACAGAAAAGGCGCTGCTGCTTTCATGTTGATAGCGCCTAGGTGATACAGTCCTTGCCCTGGAGGAAATGACTCAAAAGGGAAGTTTTTCACCCCCTTTGTTTTCAGTAAGCTCTTGGCTTCTCTGCTAAGAATGCTAGCAAAAAGAACATTATTTTTAATACTAGTGTGTGTAAATAGGGCTGTTACAGATTCAATAATCTCTCCATACACACTTTAGAAACAATTGCTGCAAGGATGTGGACTGAAATTTCGAAACCACTTATGCCAACAAGTAAAAACAGCTAGTGAATATGGATTCTCTTTTTGAGCCTTTCTGAGGTAACCTGAATGGGGGCTATATAGTCAAGAATGGGAAACCACTAATACTAAAAGAAATAAAATATTCTAAACAAAGCTTTAGGCCACCTTCTGACAGGGACTGATATGCCTGAGTGGACATGTGAAATGTCCACAGCCCCTTCTCAGTTGTTTTACACTGGAGAGAAGGGCAGAGTTTCAACCATCAAAATCTCCTGGGAGGCTACATATTGGCCTTTTAGTTAACTCATCCGTTTCCTGTTAAGAAACTGGTAATGGAAACTCTAAACAGTGTAAGAATCCAAACAGCTCCGATAAGTGCAGTAGCACCTGAGTTGCTAGACAAAAAGAGGCCGCAGGACACCTTGCATATCTGTTTTATAGGAAAAATACATGTTTACATGCAGAAGGGGAATGTGCTTTGAGCTATGTCATTGCAGGCTCTTTAGGCTAGACAATGTATGGCTCAGTTTGGCGTTTGGATGGCTTGCTCTTGGGCATCCAACTCTTACCTTGCAGACAGGGTAAGTACATAACTAAGACCAGCAAATTTTGTTGTGACAGGAACAGTAAAAGTGTTGTGGTGTTTAAACACCAGAGCATCTCCTACCCTTAATAGGTAGGGATTGAGTCCATAACCTCCTTGCTGTGCTTCATAGACTTCTTGATTAAACCTGATACCCAGCTGTGGAAGTAAGACTTGCCTTATCTAATCATGCAAAATGAACCAGGGTAAATACAGATTCCAGTACATATCCAGGTGTCTGCATAAAACAATAAAAAAAAAACCACAAACGTTTCAACTGATTTGTGATTTGCTTATTTAGTGTTACTCAATAGAGGCTAAGGAATGAATCATTAAGAAAACATAATTCTTTACTGCTATGTTTAGGCATACAGATGGGCAGTGTACCAGTGCCAACTTCTCTTGCTTCTGTAACTGTTTTTTGCAGAAGCATACTTTTTCTTAAATACAGTACAGGAAGCACCTGCTGTACAGTCTCAGCTCACAGAAGTGGAGTTTGCTGAGAATGAACATAAAGCTAAACTGCTGCTAACACTTATCATTACAGAAATCTTTGGTGATGGGTGACTAGGAGATGTCAACACAGCAATCCGGATTACTGTTACTGTTTTAAGTTATGTGAGCACTAGATGGGGCTGTTGCTCCGCATCCTTTTGACTGAAAATTTGACACGCCCCTGTGACAGGAAATCAAGGAGTTTCAGTGTGGGCTATCTTGTTGCTGCTGCAAGTCTAAAGCAGCTAGCTGGGCTGAAATGTGGTAGATGGTGAGATACATGAAACAAAAATCACAATCCCTACAAGGTGTTTCTCAATGTAAAAAAAAAAAAAAAAAAAAGCCAACCTAAAAAACACGTTTTATTAGTAAAGGAAAAGTATAGTCATCTTGCTGTATTGTTTTTCAAGGAATATGCATTGTTCCTATGCTGATCCATATCCCTAACTCCCCTCCAGTTATCATCGCTCAACTGGGAGGAAAATCATGGAGAAAAAGAGGCAGACCTAGTCTATCAGCCAGCGGGATTCCCCAGGCAGAGTATGTGCTGTGCTCCCAGCCACATCTGTTGGTTGTCTCTTCCCAACTTCTGTCCCTACCTCGCATCGCTGTTATGTGTTTGTGGTCATGTGAGAGCTTTCAGGAGTAAGAAAAGGGGTAGCAGAGGTGGCAAATGTTCACAGGTATTCTCAATCCTCCTCCAGAGAACTCATTCTGTTCCTTCACAGCGAGGTCACCTTGTGCCTCGGTGTAAGCACCTGTCCTTGAGGATAAATTAGTGCCCAATGGTTAATAGCCTATCATTTGTCTGCTTTCTGGTGAGGAGAAAATTAAGGTGCTCTTAATGCTTTCTGGTGCTGTAATGCCTTCTGCCTCAGCAGGTACACAGGAAAAAAAAAAGTGTTTTTCCAAAATTTGGAAAGGAAAAGTTGTAAAGTGATGAGACTTGGGGACTGAAAAAAATGTAAGGAGAGGAAGCATCTGGCAACAGCTACCCTCTCTGATTGTGGCCCTTCACTTTGGAGAAACACGGTGTTGTGACAGACTCACTGAGTCACAGGAAAATAGGATTCAACTTCATGTAAAAGATATATGTCGCATTCAATTAATTAAAAGACATTTTTTAAAAGTGTTGGTTTTGAGCAGTATTCTCTATTCTCAGTGGGTGTCCTAGATTAAAAAAAAAAAATAAAATTTAAACACTGGCCACTTGGTATGAAAACTGAGCTTTCTGGAAAATCTATAGTCAATCTATACTTAGCACTTTATGGCCAGATAGTCACACAAAATTCAGTATATTCCTCTACAAGCTGTTAAAGATAGTGCCTCTTCAAAGAATTTAGTTTTTAACACAGACTTAAACCAGGACAGGAATGAAAACAGTGTAGTCATAGGTACCAATGTGACAACATGCCATTAAAAATCTTCCAGAGAAGATTAACTTGCACTTAATCAAAGAGCAAGTTCCCTCATGCTGCTCTGCCATTTTGCCCTACCTTGGCTGGAATGAAGACCTACCTGCTGGAAAATCAAGAGAATTCAAAGTTTATATTCTTAACCATTTCTGCCTCTAGAAACACTTGGTAGCAATGCAAAAATAAATAAAAAAAAAAACCCTAACCCTGGAATTACTTATTTTTCACTTTAGTAGGATAAACATTGTGTGAGTTGAGATCAACCGGTCTCAAGAGAATACTTAGACTAAAGCTCAGTAAACTTTTGACAGATCATTTAGATGTTATTTAAATCATCAAATCCCTCTTCAAAGGAGATGCTCTCACTTGCTACATGGTGCTTGCTTTCTAGTTAAGAGACCGATTTTAATAAAACGGAAGGTTCTTCTCAAAACTTGCATTGACTTCCATCTCATATAAAATATTCAACTGCACGCCACAAGATGGTGCTCTTAATCCACATCTTGATGACAAAAGAAAAGTAATTTTTTTTTAATTTTCTTTCTTTTTTAATATTGCACTGTAGGAATATATGGGGAAAAGCATGTTTTACAACATGGTTAGTTTGGTTTCTGCAGCAACCCCACAGACTACACCACAGACAGTGCGGTCTATAACGGTAAACAATTTTTTCTTATGAGACATGCTACCTTCAGAGGGTTTGAGAAGAACAATCTTTCTGGGAAAACCAGTCCAAAGAAATAGTTAAAAATCTAAGGAACAAAATGAAACAACTACGGATGAGCTATCTGAATAATAAAATTCTGTAACTGAACACCTAGCTGGTCATCCCACATCAAACTAACCCACTCCATCTGCAAATCTAGAATTTCATGTGTTTCTCATTTAGAAAAAAAAGTAATTGTTCAGTTTTCTCTGAAAGGCATGTGCCGGTGCAATACCACTGTGATGGTCCATTGTACCCCCCTGCTCTCCCACCCCCCCCAATTTATTCAGGTGTCAAAGAATTCCACGTATATTGATGATGAAGTGAGTATCATCTTCCAGGAAGAAAGACACAGAAAGAATGTAAGTTGTGTATGCACAATTGCTACAAGGATTACTGATGAGCATAATGAAAATAGACACATTGTTACCTTTTACCTTCAATAATATAAATATATATATGTGTAATCTCATTAAAATACTTCCATAGATGTATACACATAAGTAGTTCTTAGTAAGATGAAAGCAAATCCATTTTCCACAGTGTCTGTGAAGCCTCCATGGCTGGAATAAAAAAAGACTACAGTCATTTTCCAAGGGATGTTGTCCTGCCAGCATGGCTGAATTCAATTTACTCCTTTTTTTCCTCTTCACCTTTAGATTCAATCTGTACGTCTTGCCATTTCTTCTCAATTTCTTCTTTGCAACTCAGGAAGGCATCTTCCAAACGCCTCATGGAGTTGGACAGGTCTGGGTTGGTACGTATGACTACCATGTCATAAGCCATCCAGGTTGCCTGCACTACAGACCCAACAGATACTACTAAGCCAGGAATTTTTGCTAAATAAAAGCAATGGCTGATTCAAAAAAAACAAATAAAGGACATGAATTATCAGTCCAGATCTTATGTCAGATAAGGCCTGCTGTAAGTGGAAACTGCTTACAGTAATACTGAAGATTAAATAGAATTAATACTTCTTTATGTCTCAAAATACTTCAGAATGATATCAATTACAAAAGTGAGATAGACACTTTTACCTAAAAATTGCAACAAAATAGGTAATCAAAAAGAAAGGTTCAACAGGCTGTTTTAAAATAAATGAACCAAAGAATCCTCTCTCTAGACCAGTTGCAGTCAAGAGGCTTGTGAGGAAGAGTAAGATCAAGGAGGCTGCAGCATAGAAATGAAAGGTTTTAAGAACAACCTAAATAGTGAAATTGATTTTGAAATAATGAGGATCTGATAAAGCACAGCAAATACTTTTAGCACTTATTTCATACTTTCCCTTGTATTTTACCATATATTGACTGTAGTTTTTGCAATGGCACTCATAAATTGTGTTTAATTGCAAATAGTTTAAATAACAGTTTCCATCTATTCTTGTTAGGTGCACACAGTTTCTAACAGAATTCTTGCAGAACAAGGAGAGGAATATGCAATCCTCTCCATACATACAGGACTAAGATGAAATTTGCAGAGGAGCAAATTCTAGCTGAGGAACTAAATGCATCATGCACTGACCCGAGTGCTACTATGCATCCCACTGTTTTTCAGAATTAAATCTCATTTTATATACTATGTTTTAGTAATTGTAAATTAAATACCTTAGTATTATTTCTGTTTTCAAACAGCACTCTGAACTGAGCATCCACCACCTATTTTCAATTCTGAGCCATCTGAAACTTCAAGATTATTTGCATGTTTTCTCCCAATTAATTAGGGCATTAGTTGATGGTAATTGTTTCCACTTACATTTCTATCACACAGAAGTTTACAGCAATAAATACAAATAATTAATCTTCAATGTCTTCACTCTAGTAGACAAATCCGTATCATTCTTAATAAAGACCTGTACCTGTTAGTTTTTCCATTTCTTCCAGAAGTTTTTCTAAGTCCCTGTTCAGGTCCTCCACCATTTTTACCATGTTATCATAGTTTCCTTCCTGAGGTTCTGATTCAGCCATCTACAAGGAAAACAGGAATTTCATACTTTTTACTTTTAAGTGAGTTGATTTTCAGTTGAGAGAAAGTAACATTGCAATAAATTAAAAAAAAAGGTATATACTCAATGTACATGTGAATCATGAAGAATCTGACCTTGAAGTTACTGTCATCACCTGTATGCTGCATACTATTTTCAATCCATTTTGAAATTAAGTAGAAAGAATTACACTCAAATTCGCAGTGTTTGTGCCAAATAAAGATTTTGATATCAGTAGTAACAAAGATCACTGTGCCAAACGCTTCGTTAGAAAATTTTATATGTTATCATGTTACAGTTATCTTCAAGCTTCTTTTCCAGATACTCTGATGTCGGGCAATTCCTAATTTTCAAAGTTAGTTGTAAAATCCCCATTTGTACCCAGTGTTCCACACTTGCATGCTACAGCCAGGTAAGTACATACACTAAGTTCGGTCACCATATAAGCAGCTAAATGCTTGTGATTTACTAACCTCTGCTTAAGTTGTAGGTAGTAAAATTTCAGGAAGTAAAATTGCTTGGGGCAAAAATATAGATTTAGAGGCCAAATTTATGCAATTAAAAGTTTCAGAACCTTGATATTAACTAAAAACGTGCCTTTAATGTCCTTCTCTGAAAACCGTGGATGGATGGGATGAAACTAGGGAGGAGACGGAAGAGCTTCACTGTAGTGATGATACACGTCACACAGCAGGCATAGTTTTCTGTCAGCTTTCTTATTTTATATATGACTTCTCAAACTCAGTCGGTCGTTTGCCATTTTCCGGGTTTTATTGCCAATAAATGTGGAAGGAATGCAAAGGTTTATAACGGCTTTACAGCATTTTAGAGCAATGCCAAGCCTTACCAAGAGGCTGGGTGTTCAAGGGCCTCTCTTCGCACAACCCGTTCCACCCGGTAGCCGTCTGCCGGCAGACCCTCTACCCCGGAGACATTAAAAATCCCCCACCCCTCCTTGTACCACATAACGGGCACGCTCCAACTTCCCACTGGGGGGAGGGGGCGGCTGGGCCCAGCCCGAAGGCCGTGCGTGGAGTCCCCCTCAGAGCGTGGCCGTTGCCCACCCGCCACCAGCCCTCACCCCGCCACCTGCTCCCT
>NW_009646848.1:1446132-1503125 GCF_000708025.1 Charadrius vociferus | reverse complement strand
GAGTCACGGCCGGCTGCCGGCACCAGATGGGCCGTCGTGTCGGCAATTGTCCTGAAAGTAACCCAAAAGTTACGTCCTGAGCCTAAAGTTTCAAAGTTGGG
This sequence comes from Charadrius vociferus, assembly GCF_000708025.1. NCBI lineage: Eukaryota > Metazoa > Chordata > Aves > Charadriiformes > Charadriidae > Charadrius > Charadrius vociferus. Next base: position 1,503,024 of record NW_009646848.1, on the reverse strand, counting down.
TGGTGCTTCTGCTTCTTTTTTGTGGGGGTTCATCTCCCCCGTCTGCATGATGGAGGGAGACTTAAGGGCCTGTAGTGACAGGACAACAGGCAACGGATTTAAACTGAAAGAGGATCGGTTTAGCGTTTAGCTCAGATATAAGGAAGAAATTCTTTACTCTGAGGGAACAGGTTGCCCAGAGAAGCCGTGGATGCCCCACCCCTGGAGGTGTTCAAGGCCAGGCTGGATGGGGCTTTGAGCAACCTGGTGTAGTGGAAGGTGTCCCTGCCCATGGCTGGGGGGTTGGACTAGGCGATCTTTGAAGGTCCCTTCCAACCCAAACTGTTCTGTGATTCTATGATCTTTGTCTTCATAAAAAAAAATAACCTGAGAAGGTGGTTGCAGAACTAGGCAAAGAAGGGTTAGAATTTTTCTGATGACTGAGCAACGAGAGTCAAAGTTTACCAAGAGTTTGCTGATACTAGGAATGATGTGGTATATAGCAGAGTGAGAATCAAGTCCCTTCTCCGAACTGCTCACACCCCAGATCGTGTCCCATTCCATATCAATATCCAAACCTTAAACAGTTTGGGCTGTCTCTTGTTCTCTTTTTTTATCCACACACACAAACTTAGTCCTGTTTTTAAGTGATTGAGTATGTGAGTATTCTCCCTCATGTGTGAAACTTATTCATCTCTTGCTATCATGACTCATTTCACTGTCAACTGAGTAGCTGGTTTGAAGATGGCTATCCATCTTCAAAAGAAACAAAATTAAGTATTTATTCACCCAAGTTATATGAATGCTGCAGAATTTACCACAGAGCATTGTGTTGCTAAAGTTTTGCAGGCATTCAAAAGGAGTTGATCAAAATCAAAATCCTTCAAGGCGTATGAAAGAAGAAGTTGTATTTGCCTAAATAAATCCTTGAACCACAGGCTCCTAGAAGCTGGGGAAGCTTCCCCTGTTAAGGGAAGTATAATTTTATGTTATTATAGTCTTTCATTTCCCTAGGCACTCTCACTGCTAGCTGTCTGAGGCATGGTACTAGGCTGATGGACCCTTGGTTTGAGGTGGCACAGTCATTTCTTAGGTAGCCCCAGCTCCTAAATTCTATGCCTTTAAGCTGTCTCCCAGATGCTGCCTCCTGCTGTACATGTGTGTGTATGTGGTTAGGAGGCTGATTTTTGGTCTAGTGGTGTTGCTTTTTAATACTGCTTCATTACTCTATGAGAACCTGGACAGCAAATAAATATAGCTTCCAATTCCATAGCTTAGCAGCTACCTTGCTACTGCATAATAGTAAATGTGGTAGAATACGTTTCCAGTGACACTGGCAGACAGGAGCATGTTTTGTTTCAACATATCTTGGTTTATTTGTGACTATTCTCTACTATAATTAGGACACAGCAATGTGTTAGATGCTGAATTACAGATGTAAAAATTATATTATTAAATGTAATAATTCTTAAGTGCATTTTTGTGTAACAGTGTTACAGCTCTTGGTGATACATACTATCTAGTTCTTGTAAGGTCTCTATGTGCGTCCTTTCCAGGGGATAGCTGACTTCTCTGCTTCTCCTTGTGTGAAGCCCCACAATTTATTCTGTATTGAGACTGCGTTTAGGTCACTATAGCTGTGTTCACCACCTTCTCGGTTTTGCCAAGAGGAGCTGTTGGGTTCTCACGGGAAAATGTGAACAGTGTAAAAATGCAGTGTCAAAGACCAGGAATTTAAAAGGAAATTTTATATATTTAATAACAAGAACATAAGAAACTGAAAAAGAAAAGGTAAAAGTAACAGGAATATGCATATGTGCTCAGGATGGTGGTTGCTCAGGACAAAAGCACTTGGGAACTAGGTGGAGTGGAACTGAATGCATGTGATACATGCTGCACCTAACTTGCAGTCTTACAGTTCATCTGTCAGCCCTGGAGTTCTGGGAGAGGCTGTGGCCAAACAACCGACTTATGCTGTGGATAAGTACTGATAAATACTGATTTTGGGAGCCCAAAGAGCTCATGCTCAGGGAAGTTATTTCTTTGAAGAAGAGGAAGACAACAGAATTTAGCCCGGATGTATGGCATCTGATTTCTGACACTTGACCAAGACATGAAAACCAGGAGCTAGGTTACCCTTTATACTCTGATGTCAGTGTAGGGAGAGAGAATTTTAGTACTTGAATTGCTTTACAGAAGTTTTTATGACCTTGTATTAACTATACAGAGAACCTAAGGCAAACATGCCCTTAACTTAGTTTCTCAGCTCTGTTGAATGAATCCCAGCTTCTGGGCCTGGAAAATCTGCCAAAGAAACCAAAGGGGAAAACTGTACTGTAGCCTACTTACAGCATCTAACCAACCTTCAATATCTTTTCTGGGGATCTGGTTTGAGAATGGAGGGCTGACCAGGCCAGTGACTGCATGAAACTGTGCAAATGAAATTTCCATTTAGATTTAAGAAAAGAGTTGGGAATGATAAGGTCTAATTTGTCAGGAAAGTGGGAGTTACAGACTATTATTAGATGTACCTAACCTTGAATAGAGGAAGTGCTAGCAAATTACTGGACCTTCAGCTGGCTCAAGAAGATTGATGCATAATCCTTCAGTCATTTCATTTTTATAATAAGCTATGTTTTTTTTCTTTATTTCTTTCCATATAATGCTACCCCCTCCTAGCCTTTGTTCCTTTGGAAATTTTAAATAACAAAAAGTGCAGGAATGAACTGAAAGTTGCACTAGAACTACCATTTTCAAGAAAAAGCTGAATATTAAATAGGCAAATGAACTGTTCTCAAGTCAGAAGACCTGCCATCTTGAGAGGCAAAGCTCATGAGGCAGAACAAAGACTTGGGATAATAATGGGAATTTTAATCTCACTTCTAGATCATCTTTTCTGATTCTTACCCCATTCAGGGATGAATGGCTGGCTTGCAGAAACAAACAAACATGTATTAAGCCTTTCAACCTCTGTGGGCTTAGGCTGACCAAAAGATCAGTCACAGTCTATTGGCTATAAGCCACGGTTTTAAATCTTACATTAGATGTGAAAGCAAGTGAGAGACCTTACCGCCTCTGTATTTCTGCAGAAAAAGTGAATACCACAGCAACATTTATGAAGAGGATACTTTCATCTTCTGAAGCTTGCTTTTTCTACAGCAGCAGTTGCTTGGAGTGTACTTACCTTTTGGAAGTTGAGCTGCAAAATTAGCACCCTTGTTAACAGTCTTAGCACATTGAACGGTTTGTGGTTGAAGTGCTGCTTAGTCCCAGAAACACATCTTGAGGCTACTGAGCAGTTGCTGTGTGGTTTGGATGGTTGCTCGGTGTGCTATAGCTGTCTTGGAGATAAAAAGGAAGTTTTTGTTAATAAGACTGCCAGTCTACTGCCTTTCAGTGTACCTAATCATACTTCCTTAAGGAAAGACAGAAGGACAGAGGCATTTAAGCAGGCAGTGTTTTCTTTGTGGATGTGCACACAATACCAGACTTATAGCAGGGAAGTTTATTTTTCACAGGGCAGAATGTGACAATAAATGACTGCTGTCCCTTAACTAAACAGGGGGAGGGACTTGTGGAGCAGTGAGGAAGATTATTTAGTCTGAGGCCTGGTCTCTGAACCATTAAAATATCTTCTTCAACCAGTCAGACTGGGAGCACAGCAGAGACTGACTGGGGAAACTAAAACCAGCAACAGTTGCTGCTTTTGCATGTGCATACCTTGAATATTAACTCTTTGCCATTCCCACTCTTTCTTCTACAATTGAGGGCTGTGGAAACTGTGAAAGAAGGAACAAGAGGAGAAAGATTGTAAATGATCATATTTTAAAACAGGAATCTGAATAGGTACCCCCAGGTGACTTTGGGGAAAGTGCCTGTGGAAAGTAATACATTTCAGTAAAGAACTCATTTAAATGAGGAACTGTCCTTTGCATTTTAGCCACTCTTCAATGGGGATGAGGTATAGGACAGATCCCCTGCTCCTTCATGGAGAAAATATTGTGGAGAGTCAATGCAAGTTAGTACCAGAAGAAGAGGAAAGCTGAAGCCAGAGCCTGAGCTTATGCTCTACTGTGTTCTAACCTGAGAAAATTTTCAGTCTAGAAGATGTGTCTCCTGGTTTCTCAGGTGATGAAAGTCCACATCACAGAGCTGTTTCACTATTTTGCCCACTTCTGCCAGTCTCTGTAGAGAGATCAGGCAATGAAGAAAACCACTCTTGGTTTTCCCCATTTTGCACACGTGGACAGTAAATGCCAGCTGAAAGAATAATCCCAGAGAGAAGTTTAGGTTGTACTGGTGTTTCAGTATCTAAAGCTATTGCCTCTTCTGCAACTAAAATTTTCCCCCAACAAAATAATATATGCAGCACCAAAGTGTTAATAGGAGTAGGTAAGTTTTGCTCAAACAGTTGGCAGAGATCAGTGTCTTCTGCATCTTCCCAAAGTCACCTGCAGCAGGTTGTTGAGATACGAACTTTGACTCGCAATGATAGGTCTCATGTTGTTTCCTCTTGTAATACAACTGCTCTCGCTTGCATGAAGTAGGTAAGCAAATAATCTTGTACAGAGTCATACAACCAGGTGTCAGGAATCTGAAACTCTTAACACAAGCTTTTTCAGTGATAGGGGAGGGCGGGCCAACAGCTGGGACTTGCATACACGGGTTGGGTGGGAAGAAAGTCCCCAGAACTAAAACACTGAGCAACTGAGGTGCAATGAAGATTACACTGCACAACTGCTGAGGACAGAGGGCACCAGCAGAGCACAGTGGTGACCCCAAGGGACCCAGCAGGAAAAGGTCACAGGGCAAGTTCAAGAATATTACGCGGTCTGACTGGGGAGCTCAGGATGGATTTTGAAGGGGTTTTGTAAGTGAGGATCGTTGCCAGGGCTGTGTGGGCGCTCCAGGCTGGAGTGGTGGGAGGAAAGGGCAGGGGAGAGCTGATGGCAGGGCTGGAAGATGCTGGCAGAATGCATGGACAGCCTGAGCAGGAGGGGTACAAACAAGCAAGGCAGAATGTGAAAAAAGCCCATGTTGCTGCTGTCTGTTGTAGCCTATTTTGGTATTATTAATCTTTTCTCTTGGTCTTCATTTGCAGATCGTGTTCCTGATAGAAAGCTTTCTCAGTGTCTGGAGTCTTAGGGGTTTTGTACAGACTTTCTGTTCCAAGAACAATTTTTTTCTAAACGTGAACCTGTAATCTGAAGTGTGTGATTTCCCATTGTTACGTTAGCCTATCCCTCTTGATCTGTGTTTGCCTGCCCTTCAAATTAGGCTCCAGGTCCCCGCCCGAGTACTCTGCGTTGCCTGTCTCTGTCATCAGTGGGTGAGCAGCTGGTGCGTGGAAGCCAGGCAGACTCGTTTTACAAGTGTGTGCCTACCTGTCAGCTCGCATGTTGAATGTACACTCAAGCGAACTGCCTGGGGAGACAGCTGAGAAGACCTTGAGGAGTAAAGAGTTGAAGCTGGGCAGGTCTGGGGTAGGAAAATCAGTGAGGAGGAACTTAGTCATAAGAATTACAACCACACAAAGTAACCATCAGCTTTATCAGGAGTGGCCTCAAACAAACAGCAAACCGGCAGCAGGCAAGCTTCAGGAAAAGACTACCGCAGGGCAAGAGAAGTGTAATTCAGGTAAGTGAGAGAAAACACTGCTAGAAGATTAGCTAATGAATATTTATTTTTAAAAGAAGACTTTTATTGACATAAATGTGACATGAACTAGGATACAGCTGTACCATAAAGTCTATACGTCTGTGCATGTACTTACTGCTTGTATTGAAGTTACTTATAGTAATAAATTTCTGTGATCATAATAGTATTGGGGTTTGAGAGAAAAAAGGAGATATGTCCTCTGTACGCAGGTTGATTTAAACGAAATAACTTCTGGGCACATTTTAAACAGGAAGAAAATAGCAAAGGAACTAAGTTTCATATAAAATTTGTCTCAGTTCACCAAAACAATACAGGGCAATGCTATGCATGTGTGTATAAATATGCTCAGTGTTTGGTTAAGTAATACATGCCTAGGGCTGGATTCAGAACTAATTAGCATTTGATTTCTATCATTGTTGCTGGGTTGTAAGGAAGCTAACTAATCCAAAGTGGTGCAGATATCTAGATTTTTCTATGTGTTTACCTATTTGCACAAATCTGTGTGTGTACATGAGCTACTGATTAAATTATAAACAAAATCTATGTTAAATGCACCAAGAAACATCCAAAACTTGGGAAACTGTGAAGTTAAAGTTGTGTACACAGCTTCAGCTCAGTTTCTTTGCGGCTCTGCATTTATGAAAGCAAATTCATGTTCCATTTCATAAGCCATTATGTAGCAATGTGATATCATGCAGTATTTTTATCGCAGTGTTTTTTACAACAAGAACTACGTGTATGCATGGTTCTTTGAAAAACTCCTTCATTTTTCTTATGTCCTGTCACAGCTTTTGCTGTCACAGTTTTTTAGAATATCTGTATTGAGTTTGTGCTAGGACTTGATATAGACTTAGTATTGGCAGTTACCACCAAAATCAGAAGTCAGTCAGTAAGAAAGAGACAGAATGGCTGGCGTTTTCAAAAGTAGTGTGTGATTTTGACTACACAAAAGGAAGTCATAGGTAAGAGTGTGCTGTTGAGAGTTTGGCCTCTAGACTTTTCATATTCCACACAGCCTGCTCACTAAGGGCTTCAGGTTAATGTATTCCTCACTTTTTTTATTATTTTATCTTCTATTTTGCAGATTACCCGTGAGGAATTACTTTTCATGGCCTTAATTCAGGGGGAGTGTGATCAAGGTACATGTTAATTTTTCAGAAACTATAGTTGGCTATGTCTGCATTAGAAAAAATATTGTCTTAATCACCATTCAGTTTCTGTACCGTTTCACACTTCTGTACTTCACAGACTTCCTCTCGCTGCACAAATAAATTAATTTTTGTGAGATGATCTGACTTTAAGCAAACTTAGCACCATGAGAACTTGCGTATCTCCACTGATACGGTGCCAGTTTGGACTAACCTTGTTAGCATAAACGCACAGCAGTGCAGAGTCCTCCTGACTTGTGTTTCTCAATGCAGTAGCAATTGCTGACTTTGCCTGTTTTTTCTGTTCCCTTGAAAAGGAGTGTCATGGTTTGCCCTAAGTAATTCACTTGCTCAAATAGCAGCATGGACCTCATAGTTTGCTGTTCTCTTCATGGTCTAGCTCTTTGGAACTGGTCAGCCTAATTTTCTTTCACACCTCTAATATGCTTCAGTAGCAGCTAGCCTGGATTTGATGTTCAAGTACTGCTTCTAATTTTGGACCAAGAGACAATCTTGAGTCACTGTACGTGATCTTTTTGAAACACTATGTTTTCTTATGGGGTGTTACAGCTACCAGCTGTTGCAAAGGTGAGTTAGAGCACCAAATCATTGTAGCTGAGACATTATTACAGCCAGTGCAGCAAGCTGCAGGATATTATCTGTAATCCTTGTTCAAGACAGAAGTGAGGTGGCTCTGGTATGTTACAACATGGGTTGACCAGTCAGATTTTCCCATTCTACACGGTAGCAGTTGCTGCTTGGTGACCCACAGGTGCCTTACAGTGAGAGATGAGATGATTCAATGGGCCAGGGAAACCTTGCAAAGATATCATGATCTGCCAGGCATTTGGAAATAGTCAGTTAGGTCTTCTGAAGGCAGAAGTGACAGGATATGTAATCTAAAAAATACATAGCGTTTTGCAGAAATATGTTCTTATGGCATCAAGTTGTTAGACTTGAGACCTGTGGGACTTGTTTTTTGTTCGTTTTGGGTGCCGCTTTTAGTAAAACAGTGGACATTACAGGGGAAAAAAATCTCTGTTTCGCTGTTTGCTTTTCCATGGAGCTCTTTTTCATCCTCCTCTCTCACATTCAGCGTCCACAACTGCTTGGCTGTGCTGAGCCCGCAAATCATGGTTTCACTGCCATTTTGCTTCCTGCAATTCACCTCCCTTTCAGCTGCACAGCCAGGCCAGTGCACTTGTGTGTAATGGTTGCCTAAACCTTGACTGGTGGCCATGTTCAAAGGTCATATAAAAGAGGAGGAAAATAATAAAACCAGTACAGATATGATGATTGGAAAAGCTTGAGAGTATAGTTCTGCCACTGTAAGAAGTTAAATAGAAGGCATCATGGTTAAAGGATTTATTTTGTCTTCTATTAGTCAGGCAGTATGCTGGACTGAAGTGAGTAATTACTCAGCTGTTCTTTACATGTCTGTAGTCATATTAGAGTTGGTCCTCACAGTTAGTCCATGAAAAACACCTGTAAGAATATTTTTATAATACAGTGGTGTGCAGTTAATGCAGGCCAGGAAGTTTGGAGAAATAAGTACGTTAATTCCGTATCAGCTCAGAGCACATTTCAAAAGGTCTAATGAAGATCCAAATGAATCTTAGCCTTTATTTTTATCATAATTAATTTAATCAGCTGCTCTAGTCAGGGGAACAAATACCTTTTCAAAACTCATTTACAAAGACCTTCACCGCCCCTTGTTGCTCCCATTCAATCCATCGTGTTGAGAAGCTTTGTTCTGGAAAAGCTCATTTGCTTTCTGCTTACTGTTACCAAAGTCTTTCAGGAAGGCTTTGTAGTCTGAAACTGAGTGGGAACATACCACTCTTACCTTGAGCCTTGGCGTTCTGAAGGACGAGGGGCCTAGTACAGTGGTCATTACCTATCGTGTTTGATTTTTGTATTGCACTGCCAACTACTTTTCTTGAAAAAGGTCTTAAGTCACATTGATGTGCTGCACAACAGAGGACCTGATGAAAAAAGATGCATGTCAAAGAGAAAAAGGAAAGTTCCAGGTTTTGTGTAAACAACAAAAATGGTTTTGAAAGTAAATAGAAATTCCCTTTATTAGGGAAATTAATTCCAGTGAGTGTATTTCAGTGTATGTAAAAGAGTAATAAAAACCCAGTGGAGTAACTAAGATGACATTTACTTGCGATTGCACAAATTGTCCACTGCAAATTCTCAATTGAAGTAATACAGGCTATGTTCTCCTGTGCTCATGATCTAGACAACACTGGTCTTGGTAAAACATAACACACAGACAAGGAAGATCAGAATGCCAGTGAGGTACAGGTTTTGAACCTCTTAAGTTATTTTTGTCCCCCTTATCCTGGCTTGGTACTGGAATACTGTCTTCATATAATAAAATAAGTAGTTGATCACTGCCAATGTGCTTTCTGCTATGTGGTGAGTATGCATCTGTACATTGAAGATGTTAGTTCCACATAACCTCCATGTGTCCCCTACTGGTACGCTGAAAAAAATATTTACTAAATGTATATTGTGAGATCTGTGGATTTCTGAGTTACCACTCTTGTTCTGAGGATGGAAATGTAGGAACTGCAGTAATGTTATTGTTAGACAAGTATGATGCAGAAAGAGCTAAATACGAGAATTCATTTGGTCTTGGGCTGGAAACTAGCACTGAAAGGCACTTCAGAATGATCTTATTAAGTGCAATTTATTTTCCTGCTTCCTGAGTTTTGCAGGAGGGCAGACGCAGAGAGTGTAAATGGACTTGTCTAATCAAACTTTTCCAGTGGTAACACCTGTGTGGCTCCATAAGCAACAGCAACAAATGGAAGTGCCAGTGCAAATAAAGCGCCAGTGGCTGCCAATTTTTTATTTCTGGATCCCATAGTTCTGCCCTGAGTATGGTTAGAAAACATGGGTACCAACCACTGGCATCACTGGTGGGAGGTGCGTAAGGGAGTAGGTAGGAATCTTTTTTACGGACAGGGGACCAGTGTAGGCATGGTTGCTGCATCAAAGCTTTTTTCCATGGATCTTCGTGATTGTATGAGCATGTTCCTATGTAAATTCAGGTTGGTATGCCCATGCTTATATGTGCCTGTGCACACACATCATTTAAACAGAAGTGTGCATTTCTAGTGAGCATCTGTACAAAGCAAAGCCATTAGCTAGTGTTAAGATGGAGCTTGGACTGTCTATGACTCAGATTATACATATATGATAGCTGGCTAATGGTTCTAAAGTCTATTTTCCTGTGATGCTGTCATGTCTGTTCAAATGTGTCTTTCTTATCTGTGTGTATCTGCGAGTGAAAGAAGCTAGGACTGTTCTTCATATGGTAATACCTGTGTATTTGTGTGTGTGTATGTGTAAGCCAAGCTAGGTTGACTTAGTGCGCTTGCTTTCAGAGTGTACCTGAAAAGCTTGGTGTTATTGCCGTATTATTGCTCCTTTGACTGGATTCATGTTGTAGCCACACCCTGAAACCAGGTGAATTTGCTAGTATATTAAGAATCAAAGGAAATAAAAAATGAAACAGACTTTTTGTAATAGCGTAAAGTGCAGATATATTGCATTTTCCTCTTCCTTCTGCCTCTGTTGTGCAACTGATAAAGCACAATTTCACCTGTTAATTTTAAGCAGGAGAAAAATCTCTGGTTAATGTTTCATCCATCATCAACTTCCGTAAAACCATATTAATATCAGTAAGAGTGTCATATGTTATTATTAACATTTGCCAGTGGGGTTAATTGACTTGAACTTACAGTTGAAAATAATATAAGTACAGGATAAAAGTCCCGATGCCTGTAAAATGTTCTAGATGATACTGTTTGCGAAGTGGTAAAGTCTTAAATTTTTGGCAATGTTTATAAGAAACAGCAGCTAAGTGTACATGCCTTCCTTGCTTTTCTGTCAGTCATCACTATTCACCACATTGGTTTCTGCAATTTAGAAATAGTAGTCCAGGTCCTCTGCTGATGTAAATCAATGCAGCACCACAGAGCCTATTCCTATCTTATGACTTCAGTCCTCAGTAAAGATAGCATACTTAGTGTAAAAGTGGGCCATCTTCTAAAATGCTTATGTTTTCTCCAGAGAATAAACAAAGCCACATACATCAATTTGAACTGAAATACAATTTTCTACAGGGGTAATATCCCCCTGTAATGCAGAACAGCTGAAATTCTACATCAGGGGTGTGTTTTGGGAGGCCTGCAGCTGATCTGCAGTCCTGGCACAACTCAAAGACACTGGCATACACTGGTGAATCTAGCCCTGTCTGAGCAGGATTGTACACATGACAATGCACTTACACAGTCAGAAGGTTTTGTAGGTGTATGATTGCACGTGCTAAGTAAGGGAGTAGTGATAGCTGAAATTACAGCTGGAAAGGTGCGTGCTTGCACAGGCTCTGGATTTTCAACTACAAATGCAGAAGAGTTCCAGATGTTGTGGTTCAGATTAGTTATAGACCTGACAGTGTTAAGGAGTCAGTATGAGACAACCCTAATGACAAGACTTTTTTTTCTCCTTGTCTTTGTGGAGCAATAGTATGAGTTGTGGCAGGGGCTGTAGTCAAGAGTGACAGACATTTTGTATGCATGCTGCTAGTCTGTTCATTTGTTATGGACCAGAAGATAAAAGGCTGAGCCATTCTGGCATCTAAGAAGTTTGTTAGTTAGAAGTGTATTAGCTGTATTAGCTATTCTTTAAATATAATTAAGTTCATGACTATGATTTTTTGTGCATATGCCAGCCTTCAGGCCTAGGGATACCCAATTGCTGGTGAAGCACTGTAGATAAAGCTTAATCTTAAATTCTCTCTGGTCATGCAATCTACCATTCATAGGACTTGATAATGGATGTCCTGTATCATTCTCTAAGCCTTCAAGTCCCAATACTGCTTCTTCACAAAACCACTGCTCATAAGGGGTAGAACGTTCCATATTCAGCTCACTTGTTGCTTCATAAATCATCCTTTCTCCTAATAAATTTCATTAATTTTCTTTGTGTCTATGCAGAAGACAGAGGTTGGAGACCCACTTGCTTGTAATTGAACATGGCAGGGGATGTAAAAAGATTCACACGCATGCTACTGGAATGCAACAGCAATGACAAGCTATGTGGTAAGATTCACGAATTCCTTTAAGTAATAAGCTTTCCCATACTGAGCAGGAAGTCCAGCTTTACTAAAAAGTGGGCCAAGCCCTTTCCCCTCCTCCACCTGCATCCCAGACCACACAGAAGGATTTGACTGACCTTTTCCTGTATTGTGTCTCAGGGGAGAAACTTTTAAGGGCATGCAGCCTTTGTGGTGGGATTCATCTCACATAATTTTAGCCATTTCAGAGTATTTCTACTTTGAGACATAATATAGTCATTAATGATTCCTTACAGCTTCCCTAAGGACCAGTCTTGTGATATCTTGATTTCATGACTTTCTGTCGTCTTTGGGAACTGAACTGTGGTCTTGACCTATGCAAAAATAACACCACCTCCAAATCTGGGGACATAAGAGAGTTAGTTACCTGCAACATCCTTGTTACTGCAGTGTCTTCTGGTCAAATTCCAAACCAGGTGACCACACCCTGTTTTCTTTAAAATACTCCCTACAACTTTAATGGAAGGAGCTGAAGCTGTAATTGCACATGTATTTGTGATGGCCTAGTAATATCCAGCCCTTCCCATCTCCCTGCTTATCTGTCTCCCAGGGCTGGTTCTGTTTCACTGGTGGATGATACTTACACATGGCTACAATTCCTAGCCTGTGTTTTAAGGCGTCTAAATAAGTGACCTTAGGTGTGGGAGTCACAGTGGTTTCATGCAGTTCAGATACTTGGCACCTTTGAAAAACAGGGTGGCAGCACTAACAGTGTTCAGTTGCTATTCCAAGGAGCAGAGGATAGATACACGTGCCTTTGGGGTTGGAAGTTACTGAAATGGATTATTACTGCTTTGTTACACAGAACCAATGTACATCAGGCAGTGCTGCTCATTCCTTGGTTTCCCATTTTCTTTTTCTGCTGATAGTTGTGCGTGAATATCAGACTGAAGTGATTGTTGTCCCAGTTCTCCTTGTGGGTCTTTTTGTCATCGTGCTAACTGTGATCCTTTGGCTCCACTGTCGAGGCTTGCGAGCAAAGCAGGAGCAGTCATCAGCATCATCTGGACACCACGGTAAAAAAATGTCTTTCAAACAGAGGAAAGAGGGTTGGTTTCAATGGCCAGAAGTCAACCCCATTTCCGTATTGCTTCGTCTGTTAAGGAATAGCATTTACAAATAGCCTGAGTGGTATTCAGCAATCCAGTAAACATCAGAAAAACTGTGAACCCCGATTTACCCCACTTGCAGTAGTAGTAGTGGAATCTGTAGTATAGATGGATCTGAGAAAACCTAAAGCAACATACCATATAGGCTGTTTAAAATACTGTGGTAACATCACTTGAAATCTGCAAAGAGTGTTTATGTAACAGCCTCCTAGAGGCTACTGGGGTAATTATGAATGACAGTTGTTTTGACGTAGATCACAGCTAGTTAATCCATTTTCTATATTGTTATTTAAGAAATGTAATTTCAAACTTCTGTCTCCCACTTCCTGTTGAGACAACAGGAAATAGAACAGGCACTGGTGAGGCGGTAAGGAAAGGTTTGTTGGTACCACAAACACGTGTTGCTGTGTGGAAATGAAAATCCAGTTCTGAACTGATTTTGGTTTTGTAGATGAAAAAGCCTGTTCAGCCTATATTAAGGGAAACAATTGAGAACAAAGATAAGGCCTTTGTGGAAACACCCTGTGTATGTCACTTTCATAACAACTGGTAGCTGGTAGTAAAAGAAAATGGTCATTGCTTCAGGACATGGGAATCAAGTACAAATGCATCTTATCTAGGAAAATTTACATAGTTAAATATAGTAGAGAACTCCAGACTCATTCTGCCTTTTAATCGAATAGAGTGGGAGATGAATTCCTCCTCCACTTGAAGGGCCAGGATAAGTAAGATACAATAATAGTTCCTTACTTTGTCCTGATTTCCAAAACAGCATGGAGCAAAAATTAAAGGGAAGGGCATGTATTGCCACCTACTACAAGAGTTGATCTGTCTGTTTTTATGCATCTTGTGTATTTGCTTTTGTCAGTGAATGACAAGAATCAGCAGGGATCCAGCTCAACAGAGAAATGGGATATCCAGCTGAGTGAGACATCTATGGAGAGCCTGCTAAATTCTGCATCCTTAAGTCTGAAAGAACTGGAGATACCACGAGAGAAACTCTCACCAAGCACCTTGCAGCTGATAAAACATGGCCGCTATGGGAGCATCTACAGAGCACAACTGGAAACTGGGAACCCCGGGAAGACTAAGGCTGTAGTATTGAAAGCCTTACAAGGTAAGGCACACGACTGGGGTACACTTTGGTACAGATCTCTGTATGAAAGACATGATTCTGGGCAGAACTTTGCAGTCATTACTGGGCAAGAACAATCTGTGTTTAGTATCATGTTATCTATTCAGAGTGGTCTTTTGGTAGGAGTATCTTGGTAGGACTAAAGGAGATTACTGTTCATGTTGATTTTAAGCTACTCACCCTGTTCTTTGCTGCCTCCATTTGGGATTTTTTTTGGTGTTTTTTTGGGAGGGGGGCGGGGGACTTTTTTGTTGTTTTGTTGTTTGGGGTTTTTTTTGTGTGTGTGGTGTTTTGTTGGGTTTTTTGTTTGTTTGTTGGTTTGGTTTTGGTGTTTTTTTTTTTTTGTTGTTGTTCATTTGTTTTTCAGATGTGGCTAGCCCTCAGCAAGTAAAGGATTTCCTGGGAAGGATTAAATTCCATCAAAATCTTGGCCATCATGAGAACCTGGTTGAATTGCTTGGATGCTGTGTAGACCAGCTCCCGCTTTATATGATCATGGAAGATGTGTCTTTTGGTGACTTGTTGACATTTCTATGGACATGTCGGAAGGTGAGTCAAAAGAAACCATGACAGAGTATCTTCTTAAATTCCTTAGGTACATATCTATCCATAAGTCATAGTCTACAAGTCATATATGGTTCTTTTCATCTCTCCATGCATCCCTCTATATCAGCCTAAACTCTTTCCATCCACCAAAGAAGTTCTACACAAGTCTAAACTGGAATAGAATTCGGTCTCGATTGAGATGATATAGTTTGGAAGAAATTGACATACTTTTGTAAAGCTATGTCCTACTTTGCAGACCATTGGAGTTCCTTGAAGGGTATAGCAGGCACTGGAATAATTGATTTTGATTGAGTTGATACAGCTATCTGAATTTCTAAAATGTTTTCAGTGTCTCAATCCAAATGATTTTAAGAAAGCAGAGCAGTTACAACACCAGGGAGAAGGTCATTGAATGGTAGCTAATTGATTAAAAGACAGGAAACAGAGCATAAGAGTGAAAGGCTGGTACTTCCACTGGAGGAAGGTCACCCATCTGAGACCTGGTGCTGTTCATTGCATGTATCAATAACCTAGAAAATGGGATGACAGTGAGCCGATGATGGTTACTGGTGATTCCAGCCAGTAAAGGCAAGGGCTGACTCTGAGGAAGACTGAGAGACAAAAAAATGGAGGTGGTTCTTCATGAAGTGGGCAGTTGACTAATGGAATTCCGTGCCACTGACTGCTGTGGATGCTGAAACTTTACACGGGTTCAAGACAAGACTGAATACATTCATGGAAGATAAGCTTTCAAAGGTTACCGAACATGTTGAAACCATAACCCAGTCAGGAAGTTCCTTAAATGGAAAATAGTTGAGGGCTGGAAAACAACACAGGAAAAGCACTGTATGCTTACCTTAGTCTTTTTCTCTCATCTGGGCATCCAACTAGGGTCACTGTTACAGGCAGGGTAGTAAAAGAAATGGGCTGTTAGTCTCATAGCAGATAACCATTCATTTGTTATAAATGTGCTTTTCTACTCATCATTCTAGTTTATATCTTTCATTCATCTCTATGAATTCTTATTCTCCACTGTTATTCTGCCCATTTCTGCCTAACCTATTAATCTCTTTTCCACCCTTCAATTTACCCACCAGTTGTTTCTAGTGTCTCTAGTGTCTTGCCCAGCACACCATCCATTCATCATCACCCATCCATGTACCCTTATATTTCAGTCAATTTATGACCAATTGCTTTGGCATGGGGGTTGGACTAGATGATCTCTGAAGGTCCCTTCCAACCCCTACCATTCTGTGATTCTGTGAATTGTGAAATTAGCTGGGAGAGCATAGGATTACATAGTACTCATTTTATTAGATTAGAAGGAAACGTTCTCCAGTACCCTACAGCTATGGCATTTGTTTGAACCAAGGTCTGCTCTGTTGTCTGTAGGATGTAATGACAATGGATGGTATCCCCTATGACCTCACTGAGAGGCAAGTGTATGAAGTTGGACTGCAGGTTGCAGCAGCTCTGGTAAGTCTGCTGACATTCGCTGTATTTTTTCCTTTTTGCTTGACTGCAACACAAGTCTGCCTGGTGGCCTAAGGCTTCTTGGCCTAAGCACTGAGGATGTGCTTTGTTAAAACTAAGCGAAATATACTTGCATTATTTGAGTGAGCATATGCCTCTATTCCACAGCATGGAAGACAAGCATAAACTAAATGAAAATTTATATCAATGAAAATTTCTTTTAAAATAATTAACATCTCTTCCAACTTTCCAGGCTTTCCTTGAACAGAAGAAGTTGTTCCATGGTGACATTGCTGCCAGGAATGTCCTCCTTCATCACAACTTCACTGCTAAGCTCTGTGGTTTGGGTCTGGCCTATGAAACTCACACATATGGTGCCAACTCAGTCACGCAGACTGTGCCAGTCAAGTGGCAGGCACCAGAGCGGCTCCTGAAGAAACCTCCCAGCATCAAGGCAGACATGTATGATTTAGTTTTTGGGCTTGGAAGTTCATCTGTCAGACCTATCTCTTTCACTCCTTTATGTATCATTTCATGTTCTGAAGTTTACAGTAAGGCATATCTAGTCCCAGCATAATGCTTCACCTAATAGCTCCTACCTTCTCTTCTTATTTCTGCAGGTCATGCCTAGTTGTGTGTGCGTATTGAAACTAGCTAGCTAGCTAGAATGAAAACTTCACATTGCTATGTTTTCTTGTCTTGCAGATGGTCTTTTGGAATTCTACTGTATGAAATGATTACATTAGGTAAGAAGATTTAATGATAATAAAGAAATATGTAAGGAAACAGCTAATTAACAAGACTCAAAATACCAAATTTTGGAATGTAAAGTCGGGTGCTTTAAATAAGCATCCTGTTTTTTCCAACTTGCAAAGGCTTGACAATGCCTTTTAGACTATCTGTCAGTGTGAATTGTGGAAGGAAAAAAAAAAAGGGATTTTGGTAGGGAAGGCAGGCATTCTTACACAGAAGCTGCTATCTGCAACCATTACCTTATTGTTTTTCTACTGTTATTCCTTTTGCCCTTCCAGGTGCTCCACCATACCCTGAGGTGCCACCTTCTGACATCTTGTCATACCTGCAGAGACAGAACATTATGAAGCAGCCCTCAAGCTGCCAGCAAGCCATGTAAGCCACTTGCTTTATCGGCAATTGAACTTGAGATCTGCAGAGCTAAATGGAAGTGAGACATACAAAGCTAGATCTTACAGAAGATCTCTAAGTCTAGACTATACAAAACAGTAACCTGTTAGCTGAGGAGAGTTGTTCTCACGACTGCCACATCTCCTTACTGGGTTCTACTGCACGAAACCTTGTTTGCCAAAGCTTTTCTTTCCTGCTTTTGAAAATTGCTCTTGTTTCTGTTTCCTTGTCTGCCCTTGCATTTTGTTGCTCCACTGCTTCCCTGCAAGGTGCAGGGCTATTCTGGAATAATCTTTTTCCTCTAAGTTGCAGGATTATACCTGAAATGAACAAATCGTCCACGGGGAAGATCTAAAGCATTATATTTCCTTTTGTGAAGACATAATTTCTTTTAATATTTAGAGCATTTTTCTTCCATAACGCTGTTTCAAAAGGAAATATCAATCTTACTCCCTTTTCCCCTACTTAGAGTTGACTTCCTGGCAAACAACTGCATGTCTTTGCCCCCACACATTATGTGGTTGCAAATTTCAGAGGGTGTCTGAAAGAACTTTATATGAAGCAGAAAAAGAGGAGGTCTCTAGACATTTTAAATATGAGATGACTTGATTGTAGTAAAACTTTGTGTTGGTGCTTCTTGTTCCCAGTGCTTCCCTACTTCTCCATCTTACAGGTATGGCATCATGAAGTCCTGCTGGCAGTGGAATGCAACTAACCGGCCTTGTCCAGCAGACCTGATCCGGTCCCTACAAGCAGCTATAAAGACAAGCAATGACCATGCAGTGCTGCAGGTGCCTGAATTAGTGGTGCCTGAACTCTATGCTAATGTTGCTGGTGTTGATGTGCACAGTCTGGTGCGTGAATACACTATACTCTGAAGGACCCTTTCACATGCTGGTAAAGGAGAAGTCTCCGACTTTGACCTTTGTAGACACGTTGCAAGCTCAGAATGAGGTGTGCATGCTAGGAGGGATCCCTTTGTTTTTCAAACACAATATATATATCAGATCTCTCCTCGATGCCAGAAACAAAAAACTATTATAATTATTATTATTAAATCAATCTGTTGATGTCATTCTGCCAGTGGTCATTTGGGAGCAAAGTGGGTGTAGGAAGCTGTAGAAAATGTAATGAGAAACTTGAGTTAAAGGAGTGTATTGGATTTGCATGGCAAGGTTTTGGCAGTGAGGGGGCTACAGAGGTATCTTCTGTGAGAAGGTGCCAGAAGCTTCCTGCCTGTCTGATACAGCCAGTTCCAGCTGGCTCCAAGACACACCCACCGCTAGCCAAAGCTGAGCCCATCCGTGACATTGGTAGCACCTCTGTGATAACATATTTAACAGAAATGGTAAAAAATACTTCGTAACAGCAGCTGGAAGAGAGGAGTGTCAATATGTGAGAGAAACAGCCTTGCCCTTCAGCAAGGTCAGTGAAGAAAGAAGGGGAGGAGGTGCTCCACGTGCCGAAGCAGAGATTCCCCTGCAGCCTGTGAAGACCATGGTGAGGCAGGCTGTCCCCCTGCAGCCCATGGAGGTTAATGGTGGAGTAGATATCCAGTAGATATGCAGCCTGTGGAGGACATCACTCTGGAGCAGGTGAATGCACCCAAAGGAGGCTGCGACCCCGTGTGAAGCCCCACGCCAGAGCAGGCTTCTGGCAGGACCTGTGGTTGTGTGGAGAGGAGCCCACGTTGGAGCAGGTTTGCTGGCAGGACTTGTAATCCCATGGGGAACCCACGAGCAGTCTGTTCCTGAAGGCATGCACCCCATGGAAAGGACCCAGGCTGGAGTGTTTCATGAAGAACTGCAGCCTATGTGAAGGACACACTTTGAAAAAGCTCACGGAGGACTGTCTCTCATGGGAGGGACCCAATGCTGGAGCAAGGGAAGAGTGTGAGGAGGAAGGAGCGGAAGAGAAAACGTGATGAACTGACCGCAACCCCCATTCCCCATCCCCCTGCGCTGCGGGAGGGGAGGAGGTAGAGAAAATTAGGAGTTAAACTGAGCTGGCGAAGAAGGGATGGGGGGGAAAGGTTTTTTAAGATTTGTTTTTATTTCTAATTATCCTACTCTGATTTTGATTGGCAATAAATTAATTAATTTCCCCAAGTCAAATCTGTTTTGCCTTTGATGGTAATTGGTGAGTGATCTCCTTGTCCTTATCTGAATCCATGAGCCTTTCGTTATGTTTTCTCTACGCTGTCCAGCTGAGGAGGGGGAGTCATAGACTGGCTTTGGTGGGTACCTGGCAGCCACCACAAGGAGGTCTCTGGAAATCTCTCACCATCCTTTGTCTCCCAGGAAACTACATCAGTTGGTTATTCCAAAGAGGAGATGTCCTGGGGAATATGCTATGTGGCACAGCCCTATAGGAAAAAGTGTACCTAGTAGGTAATATAAATGGATAGTTTCCTGTCCATTCACTAAGGACCTATTCCAGACAGTTGTGTTCTTGCCTTTTAAGTGTTCAATAAATGTGTGAGATTTCTCCAGTGCTTTATACTCTAGCTTTCCATGGGAGAATGGATGCTGTATTTAAAACACAAAAACCTGCATATCTATGGATGCAGAAGTTAATGTAATACATCTTCATGTAGAGTGTAGCTGTGGGGTCAAGTGAGTGCTCCAAGACAAAAGGTGTATCATGCTCATCAGGAAAAAGTCCTTACAGACCTGAATTTGTCGGGGATGGTCCTTAACCAATCATTCCTTTGAGTAGAGCAAGTCCTTTGTTCATGTGCTTCTCTTTTGAGTTGCTGGGTTAATTATTTTGGTTTTTGGGGGACATCTGTCCATGGTTATTATAGCTGCTATGAAAACAGTGTGGAAATGTTAAGAGTACACTGAATAAGAAATGTTGATCTACAGTAAAAACAACATATAATGAGAATAAGCATGCATAATGACGTTGTGTGATTATGGTGAGAACATACTGTAGACTGTATTTATCTCTGTGGTGACACCTTTGCTATATGGCTTCCGCAGTGAGGATCAGGATATTGGACATTATCTTCTTAGCTACCCTATGACAAGTGTGACAGTGTGCAGAATTTTGTGAATAGTGTGATGATAACAGCACTACTTCAAGGTCTCACATACAAACAACACGGATAATTCTGGTAATCATATGGAGCACGTGAACTTGTGCCCAGTAAGCTACTGAATATGAACTCAAGATTCAGCTTAAAATAATAGTGTGAGAAATTTTACGTATGTAGTTTTCTTGTAAGCCATTTGCGTGCCATGCATTGGTCAGTGGATACATTTTAACGTGAGTTGCAGACTTGTTTCCACTAAAGATTTCAATGACTATGGTTGTGCACTGGTGATTTGTGTGAGTGCACATGATTTGACTAATCAGGTTATGAGTAGGCTCTGGCTGTGCCAGTGCTGTTGCAGAAAAGTTAGTGGTGCCTATGCTAAGACTTGCCCTAGGACAGCTGAGGGGTTGAAGTCCCAGTAGAAATACACTTGTGTGTCTTCAGTGTCTGCCTGGAACAAGGGCATGTGTCTTTAATAACAAAAGTGGGGGGTTTGCTTGTTCAGTATTTGTATTTTATAATACAAGCTGCACAAAGCTTATCTGAAAATATTTGGTCATTGATTTTAATGAACATGCAAACTTTGTAAAAAATCAGAGGCACTTAAGTCTTGCACATTTTTCCTTCATTTCAAAAGAAGCAGAATCAGTCTGTGAAACAAATTTTCTCATCTGACTTCTACTGTTTGTGGTTTCTAAGTGTACAGTGCCTTAATTTTTTTTTCTCTTAATTATTTTGGCACTTTGAGCAGTAAAGGTTCTTGTAAAAAAAAAGAATAAAAGCACATTAAAGGATAGTTTTACTGTTCTGTGTGAAGAGTGGATTTAATGTTCGCTCAATATCCCTGCAATTAGCATAACCCTTGTATGTATTTGGAGTTGAAGGGCATAGCGACCCACAAAGGGCTCGTTGCAGTCAGCTATATTCATTAGGTTTCCATCTTTCATGTAGTTGAATCCCTCATAATTTCAGAACAAGTTACAGGCCTGCAGCATCCTACAAGGCCAAAATAAGGGGTGTTAGCCATGTAGAATGCAAGGCTGAAAATCAGTGTTGTGAAAAAAGCTAAACGATGGCTCTTTGAAAGGGGAATATTTACCCTGAAGGAAGTCTTCAACCATCACTTTAAATATTAAACATAAGTAGCTGAAAAAAGGAGCTTAGATTCTGGTTTCCATCAAAATTTATTGGTCTTCTTCCAAAGACAACATTAAGAAGTTTTCGTGTTTAAATGCAAAATAACAGGAATGGAATGGTTGTTTTTTCTGTATCACTTTGTAAGAAACTGTATTTCTATCCAGAAATGAACGTAATGTTAATTCATACAGCACACATATCACCACTATATACCAGAACATGGCAAACTCCATTCAAGAGTGCTCAGTTAGCTTTCTGGCTTTTCTTAAGGTGTTGGCTAATCGCCACCTTAATGTCCACAACCACTGTTGGTGTAAACCTGGCTTGAAGAATTGAAACATCTTCTTTTCAAAATGCTAAAACAATAACATCCTCTTGTTTCTCCCTCACTTGAAAACAGGTTCAAAGCTACCTGGTAAATTTAGGTCAAATTCACAGTTACCAGTCAGACGATATTATTTTTTTGGTGAATAAACTATTCATTAAAAAAACCCACATTCGCTTGGTTCAAACCTCCCACCCAAGAATGGGATATTCTCGAAAGTCTTGCCAGGGAAAGGTGGGTGTGTTTCAGATATGTAATACAATCTCAGCACGGTGAACAGCATCCATAGTGCTGCTGCAGACCTGATGAATAATGCACAGTGGTTCATTGGGAGCTTTGTTAAGCGGAGAGATAAATGTGACAAATGCATCACTGTTCTCAAAGCTCCCTATCTTGTTACATCGCAGAAAGCAATGTTCTGGTTTACATGAATCCTCATATTTTGTTTCTGTTATCAAAGCTCTGATCAAGGGAATCCGTGGGAATTCAGGATGCTGAGCACCTCGCAGCCTCTAAGAAAAGATCTGCTTTGGTTTCCCCTGAGAGCAAATCCGTGCTGAGACCTTGCTTATGAATTTGTCCACAGAAAGACATTTTCCTGCTATATACGGTCTAAGTTTAATTTCATTTCAGTGAAGTGGGTTGATTCTCAATGTGAACATTCTTATTCTGGTTTGACTGCCTTTTTGCCAGGTTAGCTTATATATATTTGGAAGTGGCTGAATCAAAATCAGTCTAAGTTTTACAATGGCACAAAAGGAATTATATGTGTGGAGTTACCCTAGTTTAACTGTACTTCATGCTAATTTAAGTAGTCAATGTAGAAATCTTTTCCACAGAGCAGTGTCCCTAAATTTTTAGGATCAGAGTAGACTCATGCATGAATTCCTCCTTAGTGAAAACACTGACGGCCTGTGAAAATTTTCCGCAGTTGTATTGTGGAGGAGTCTGGAGTTTCAGTGAAAGACTTTGTTTTATTTGTTTAATTGGAGCATCATGTTCCTATGAAAAATGTTGACTTTTTGTTACTACGTTGAAATTTTCTCCACGACGGTAGGGCCATCTGCATAATTCAGTCAGTCCCCTCTGACTTAGTGTAAAGCAGAGGAGCCACAGCTCCTGCAGAACCGGCAGAATGGACTTTGCACCTGGACTTTACCTCTCGGATTTCCAATACTTCTATCTGATCATTTCCCATCATTGAACGCGTGAGTTTACTGTTTCTTTGAAACAAGCTTTTTATTTCCGGTGTGGTGATGCCCTAGGCTTGGGGTGTAAGGCTGGAAGCTTTTTTTTGAGCATGAGAGAAGAATTCCTGTTAGACTGCTGTCTCCTGTATATTTGAAGCCACGACAGTGAGAGCCCCATGCCTGAGCAGATTAGGTCTGCTGAGAGGCACCGCGTTTTAGGGTCAGCAACAGCTCTCTCGCCTCACCCTACGCTCATTTGGATGTAAGTTTGCTCAGTCTCGCTTCTGACAGGACAAGGAAGGGGCAGTTTAGCACCACAGCATATAAGTTGTGTGCATCTGAGTCTTTATTTGACTAGCATTCAGTGCACCTACTTATGCAGGATTGGAGGCTGGAAAAGAGTTGATTGTTTCACTGTCCTTCTCAAATGTAGATGTAGCGTGTCTTTCGTTACAGACAAAGGTTTATCTCCGATACCTGCCTTCTTCGGCCATTTGATCGGCTTTTCAGTGAGACAGTGAATTAGCATCAACAGCTCCCATAAGGATGAGGAAGTTCTGCCCAGTGCAGGTAGAGGGGAAAAAAAAAGGTTATGGTCCAAAAAGTGACAAGACACAGGATGCATAGATACTAAATATTCATGTTGTGGCTTGGCTTCACCATGCTTGAAATTTCCTGAAACCACAGCTGAGCCATGAGCTTTTTGAGCCTTTTTGGACTCTCCAGGTCTCCATAAATCTTTCTCCTCCTACTGGGGGCATGTAGCAAGGGATTCCCATTTAAACACACAGAAGAGAGAGACCTCCGTGCTCTTACGTGCTCTTCTGTGGGCACAGCATTGCTTTTTGGTGAGGGCTGTGGTTTTGTCATGAGGATGTGAGACTGCATTCATTTATGCTACCTCCTACAGCTTGTAGTTTTATTTATAGCAGGTACTGCACTATCAAGAAATAGTGATAATTCAAAAAAACCCACACCACCACCCCCTAAACTGTCCAAGACACATAAAAGTGCTAAATTTTTCACAGTAATCTCATATTTATAGAATGCTTTAAAATGTCTTTCTACCTATGATAAAAGGAGGAGGTGGCCTGTGGTTTTCCTCTTGCCTTGTTTTTAAAGAGCCCTCACTGTCATCCACTTCTGCAAAGAGATTTTACTCCTGCAGCTTTGTGTTTTACCTGAGAGCTGCTGCTCTTCTGTTCCCATGTCAGCATAAGCATAGCTTCACTCTAAGCATGTTATAGCCATAGCTCAGAAGTTGCAAGGTCATTCACCTTGCAAGCTAATTTCCAGTTTTTTGCCAGTACTTTACATGTATTTTACTTTCCCCTGCTGCCATCACCCTGCATATTTTGGTCTTTATTTGTCTTGGCTGGCGCAGCCCTTGCTGTCAGAGCTGCTCTGAGGTGGCATCCTAATAACACGGATCAGTCATGCTTCACTGCAGCAGTCACTCTCACTAAGGCAGGGGAAGTTTCTCAGATGTCAGACCAAATGGATGTCAAAAAAAATCCTTGTTATAGGGTCACGGGTGCTTTTACTTCACACAGGTTCATAAAAGATGCCAGCATGGTTTCTGATATAAGAAACATTCTGATATAAAGAACAGGCAGCAATGTGACAAACCCCAGACCTGTCCCACAGGCTGCAGTGTTTACCCTCGTTTCCCTGTCAGCACTGCAGTCTGTCGTCTGGCAGGACTGACTGGTCTTACCACATCTGCTCTCTGCTAGATTCCCTTAAAGTGAAGAATTAACGCTGCGATGCAAGAGGAGGACCTGACTGTACATCTTGTTGGTGCAACTGTGAATCTGAATACAGTTGAAAACAACTCCATATGTAGTTGATATATAAGGAAAGGCTGAGGGAATTGGGTCTCTTTAGTCTAGAGAAAAGAAGATTGAGGGGGGATCTTAGCAATACTTACAAATACTTAAAAGGAGGGTGCCAGGGGGATGGCAACACTCTTTTTTCAGAGGTGCCCAGTGATAGGACAAGAGGTAACGGGCACAAACTTGAACATAGGAAGTTCCATCTTAACATGAGGAGGAACTTCTTTACTTTGAGGGTGGCAGAGCACTGGAACAGGCTGCCCAGAGAGGTTGTGGAGTCTTCCACTCTGGAGACATTCAAAACCCACCTGGACACCGTCCTGTGCAACCTGCTGTAGGTGACCCTGCTCTGGCGGGGGGGTTGGACTAGATGATCTCCAGAGGTCCCTTCCAACCCTGACCATTCTGTGATTCTGTGATGCTGCAATTCATACGTTTCAGGTAACAGTAGTATCTGTGCTGTCTTGTGATACACTTTGAGCTTTCAGATGAAGCATGCCACTTCTGAACTGCTGGCAGAATTGAGATATTTCTGTTTCTCTTTCTGCGTTATCCCACATTCATACTGATTCAGTGGAGCCCTTTTCTAACCAACCTTTTGGGCCATTGGTAGGTTTCTATTCGGTGTGTGAAACTAGTAATTCATATGCAAAACTATGCCAGTTTGGTGATATTCATGAAAATTTTTGAGTCTTTTATGTCTTAGAGCTTCCTATTCAGTAATTTTTTTCCAAAAACTAATGAATGCTGTCTTGGTTTCTTATTGTAAATTGTTTAGGATTATAATAATTTTATCTCAAATTCCATCTCCTGTAGAAACTTTTTCTGTGCAGGATGCTGGTTTTCCCTTTGGGCATTTTGTTTTAGTGTTTTCCCCGGTTTTGCCCTTGGAATTTTATTTTCATTCCTCTTTTTCCTGCAATTCTCTTCTGCAGAACTCATATATGTATGTAGCAAGCTAGCCTGAGCTGCCACCACTGACTTTTAGCAGCAAAACCATAAACAAAACCATTCTTGATTTAATATCACACACAAAAATGCAGCCACTCTTTCTTATTTTGCGTGACATAGGCAAGCCTGTGGAATGTAAAGGAGTTATACAATACCCAGTAAAATAGCTGGATTTCATATAGCCTGTTAGTAATCCAAGGACTTTTGAATATGGGTCATGTGTAAAACATACCATGAAAGCAAAAATTACCAGGAAACATGTCTAGTACAGTCCCTGACTGGGCTCATGCCTGGTGACATTAAATCATTTGGGACTGACAGAAAATACCAGTTTTTTCAATCCAAGTGATACACTGGAGTCAGAGAATGCTGTCGTGCCTTATCCACCATGGCTTTGCTGCTCCTGTTAGAAATGTTGATAATTTGGTATGATCCCCTATTGCAAATTACTGTCCATTCTTGCTGGTCCAAAGTTGGAATGGCATCTGACCCAGCCTTTGTTGCTGTAAGTGATGGGATACACCTTGGTTGTGGTTAATTGCTCAGAAAATCATTACTGAAATCTTGCTGTGCTGTGTGTGTGGTCTGGACCCTCTTTACCGTTGAGTTCAGTGGTTGTTGGTTTGTGAGTTGTAAGGTCCCTGCCCTGTGGTTGAGCTATAGGTGAGCAGCCAGTAAGCAGCAGATGAAGAAATGCAGCGTGGAAAGCACAACCGCAGCGTGTTCTTCTGCATGCCAGACGTGCATGCAACTGGCACGTGAAATACCATATCACATCAGATAAGGTGACAAGGTCTTGAAGTGTTGGACCTTAGTACGGAAGACATGTATCTGTATACCCCACATCCCATATAGTCTCCTTTGAAGCTGAAGCAAAAATGTCTGGACTCCAGCTGTCCCAAGAGTCTCACTACTCACAGATCTTCCTTCTTACTTCCCTCTTGGGTTTGATAAACGCTTGTTACCCAGCACAGCTTTTTTTCCTATTCCTGTTGGAGGTGCAGATTTATAGTTCATCCTGGACTTGTTTCTGAGATTTTAAGCCTGTGTGAGCTTGCAGATCATGAAATGTGAGTGGGGAGCCTTAGCCTTCACTGGCAAGTGAGTGGCTGGGTGTTACTTAAGCTGAAAGCTCTTTTCCCCTGCTGCTGTTTCATGTAGCAGTGCTGGATGCTTTTGAGGCGTCCTGTGTTGGAGATTTTTTTTTCTGTGTATTGTAAATGCCTGTACCATGGTATTTACAGCTGCTATCTCATCAGACATGGAAGCATGGGTGGGGAGTGCCCCAGCCTGTGCACAGATATACAGCACCTTGTCTCTCTGTGTTACCGGCAGCTGGCCAGCTTCCTGAAAGCTGCCTCTAAGCGTGGCCTCCTTTATCAGCGAGTACACTGCATTCACAGAAATCACTCCTTTGCAAATATCTCTGTTTAACCTTGAGTGTGAACTTCCATCTCTAAGTACAAATTAAAAAAAAAAGGGGTGTGTGTGTGTGTAAATGGAAAACTTGTCTTTTTGTCGTGTATGGATTAACTTGGTCAGTACAAAAATCTCTTACAACCAAACCAACTCACTTCACCCCGTCCTTCCCTTCTTCACCCTCTGCTTGACTTACAGTAACGACCTCTGACTTTGGGAAACTTATAGCAAACCTATGGTGTGAGGAAGCAGTGCTTAATAGTGCTAGGCTCAAGCCACAACACTACCAACAAGGCATGTTATGAAATATTTATAATCCTGTTCAGATTAGAATTTAAATGGGTGCAGATTTGTCAAGGAATGATTTCTGTCCAGATTCTAAATTTGAAGTTTTCCTTCTTGGAGCAGCTTTTGGGAGAAGCAAAGATGTCAGCATCCAGGGTTTAAGAGCAAAAGAACTATTAAAGAGGAAGTGAAGAGCAGAGGCAGAAGTAAAAAAGTTCATGGCAGAGGAAGAAGCAACTGTGTCTTCTTGCTGCCACAGGATGACCCTCGCCTACATCGAGTACCTTCAAACGGTGCTGGATGTGCTTATCAGGAAGCTTGTTGGTCACATGCTAGGTGATATTAAGGTGATAGCAGAAGACCAAGGCCTGTCATGAACCCCCGGCTGTGCCTTTCTCTTACCCTATTTCTTCATTAAAAAAACAATGCATGTTTGCTCTGTGAGACACATTCTGTCCTGGAATGACATCTAGAGCCTTTCAGGCTCTTTAAAAAATTAAATTTTTTAAATTAAATTCAGTGCAGTGCCCAGGGAGAATTTAATATGTCAGAATAGGACCTGGAGGAGCCCACTAGCATAGTAGAATAACATCAAGATAGTCAAGCTAAGACTGTGTGGAATTTGTTCAAAAATCAGTGATTTTGAGCAGTGTTGCCTGGTTTGAGACTGTAGAGCTGTACCTGCACTGGAATTGTTCTTCACACTAATCTTAAACCAGGACATTGTGTGGAAAATGCTCTCTCTTGGTTCTTTGTTGTTAACATCTGTCTGCTTCATCTGTTTGCACTAGCACATGTTAGGATATTTTGTCTTCAGAGCAACATTTGCTATGATATGACTAACTCCCCCAGGAGTATTCAGACTAGGAAGAGGTATTAGTGTGATTCATATATAGTTAAACCAACTTCTGTTTGCAGGAGCTGCTGAATGCAAACATGACAGCTACCTCTTCAGTGGGAGGAGCTTTATGTTTCTTCTGACTCAGGGCACAGTACAGCCACATGATTATTCAGTGAGTTGCTTTATACGGGAAAGGTAAGCGCAAAAGCATTTGAAAGAGCTCTGTTCCTTGGAAGTCTGTGAACTAAGTCAGAAGAAATTAAACTAGAAAGATAATCCCCCAGCTGATAGTTTATTTTTTGCCAGGCACCACACTGTAATTCCAATGTAGGTTATCTTGTTGTCTGTAACAGAGCCTGCGTTCACTCCAGAGGTAAAGCTGCCAAATTACCTCACACTGGCGAAAGCACTTGCCTGCACTGGGATCCTGCCCTGTAACTGGGGCTCCTGGTAATGGTGCCAGGGAGGATTGCTGGAAGACAGGCACACTGGAAGCAGTCAGGATTGTGGTTATGAGTGATGTAACCAGCACCAAATTTATCTTTTCAGCCATGGTCGGCATCACTTTGGCAGAAGCTGCAGCCTGAAATGAAGCAGCGTGTATGACAACAAGGGGGTTGTGACGCCTGGTGATCGCTTCCCGTCCAGGCTTGTCGTTCGGCCTGGCACAGCATGAGCACGTATGCTGAGATACTCCATACGGTCTCTTTGTGGCCTGTAGGCATCAGTTGTTTTGAGTTTGTTTGAAGTGGGATTACTCGGTGTTTGCCTCATACCTGACAGCAGCAAGACGTGTGGCTGATAGCCCTACCACTATGTCCTACCTGCAGTGTAATTGTGGTACATGTCCCCAGGTATGCCGACCAGGGCTGTAGTCTTCTTGCAGCACCAGTTGCCCATCTTTGACCTTCAATCATATCTTCTTTTTTCTTTTCCAGAGAACAGGTCTAGAAAAAATGTAAGGGATTAAACAGTGAGAGGGTTGCTTTGCTTCACTTAAGACTTGGAGTTTTGTGGCATACTGTCAAGGGTATCTTTTACAACCAGGCAAGAATATATAATATTCTCATCTGTGTCTTTCTGTGGACATATATACTCAAAATCCTAATGCTCATGTTAACAATAGCAGAATGCCTCTGATTACTGCAGTTCATCACCAAAAACAAAATGAGGGAAAGGAAAATCCTAAAATGAGAAACAGAAAGTCATGGGAAGACAGACACAGAACCTCACATCAAGATCACTATTCACATGGCTTCTGCTAGCAGCTGTGTTGTGAGCACATTTTGAAAATTCATGATTACCAGCTGTTTTTCCATCACATACATGTGTATGCAGCCTTAAAAAATCTTGCAATTACTTGCAGATCATGACGATTTATGCAACATGCAATATGCAGATGCTAAAAACTTGAGTAGTCATAGTTATACAGAAGCTTCTCTGCAAGATTTTGGAATTAGTAACAATATCTCAAGGTAAGCTGAGGCTTGAAGGCAGTAGGCATCATCACTTGGAGAACAATCGTGGTCAGGACAATGTTTATTCACTGTGTTACACTTCAGTGTTTTTGTAAGTTGCTGAGTGCTGAGGGAGGTTCCCGTGTGATGCTAGCTTGATGCCCCTGTTGTTTTCTGCCCAGCCTCAAGTACACACTGTGTGCAGACAATTCATACCAAGCACTCACCAGGTTTTTTTCACTCATACATATATAAAATCATATTACTATGGTGAGGGCAGCCTCATCTGGGTTCAGGTCTTTAATCCAAAACCAACATTTAAAAAGAAACAATAAAGAAAATCTAGGTGTTGGATGTCCTAGCATAGGAGCCAGGCTACCAGAATACAACCCTGGAAATTGGTCTTTCTTCCCCTCTCACTGTCCCAGCTCAGCTCTGAACCTGGGAAGCTCTGGTTTTCAAGTTCTATTGTAACAGAGACAATCCTGCAAAAGTTTCTTAGGCAAGTTTCACAACCAACTTCAAGGTTGAGAGCTGGTCACATCAAATTACACTGCAAGTCTCAGACTTCTCTCAGAAATGCAAGTTTCTTCTTTCATGTGAATAGCCATAAAGGCAACCTGTTCATAAGAGGAAAATTACTAAACAGAAGAAGATGTCCGTTGAAACACCAACAGACACAATGCCTGCCAGCCTGGGAATAAGGGCTGGGAACCAGCAGCATCCTTAAGAAGCACAGCTGGCATCTTTAAAGTGCATATGGGTTCCTGGAAACCCGAGACCGCCTGAGATACCATCGGCAAGCACAACAACAAGGAATGTAACAGCAAGTTATTATCTGGAAAGTGGAAAATAGTCTGGCAAAAGGGGAAAACACCCTGAGAACGTAAGAATCGATAACCGCCATTGGCTGTTCTAGCTGCAAGAACACAAAAACAGTATGGAAAAACAAAAATTGGTCTGAGAGAAGAGAAAACATCATCATCTATTGGCTGTACCAGGTGAAAATTAAAAAATTAGAAAATTTAGTTGCCTATATTGGCTGTTGCAGGTGGTGGTGTCCTACAACCATTTATGTCTCTGTGATATAAAAATGGCTTGTTTTTACACAAAATGGATCCTCTGTCTCTGCAGACTTCCCTTGTTGCACGTACTTTTCTTTTTCCTAAGCAGGTTGAACTCCCTACACAAGCTTTTCTATAAGATCTTCTAGGTAAGTTATTGGGCCATCGCTGGGGACACCTAGCTGACTCCAGTTTCCATGACATGAATCATCTTTGAAGTGAGCCTCTGTCTGTTGTTTTACTGGTCCCACTTTTGGGGTTGGTTTGATTTGGTCCCACTCGTGGGATTGGTTTGATGTGCTTGGTACCGGTAATATTATGAACATACCTTTATATGCATATAAGTAATCTACCATAAAGATACTTGCTGTTGCATTATTGATAAGTTTGCTTTACTAGTGATAAGTTTGTAGTAACCTGAGATATTATGACTATACTTCATTGCTGCTATTCTTGTTTGCTGCTTTGCTATTGATTGCTGATAATAATTTGTAGTAACTTGATATATATATTCGCTTTATTAATCATCGGTATACTTGCTAATGGTGATTTGTGGCGATCTGTAATAAAGTAGAGAAATTTAGAGGATAAAGTCTCTGTGTGCTTGTGTATTACAGAATCCTGCAAACCCATGTTTGTGACTCTCTACATAGCCACAGGCCAGGTAACTCTAAGTTGTGACATTAATTGGTGTCAAAAGTGGGGTTCTGTGAAATACACAGGTCACGGATGCTTGGGAGGAGGCAGTAGAATGATGACCAAGATGGCAAGAAGAGAAGAGGTAGAAAACACACAGCTGGAATAAGAACTAAGTACCTAAAAAGTGTTTTAATTGGGAAACACTGGGAGCAGAATTTCAGAGATGACAGGAGAGTCATAAATGTAAAGCAAAGGCAGGCCAGGGTCCTTCATTGGGCTTCTCATGGAGGCGTTAGCAGCAGCAGGGACAAGGCAGCAAGCTCAAAATCCTTTATAGTGAGCTAGAGCAGCTGCTCTTGAATCTCATAGTCATGATAAGAACCAATTACTCTGACAATTAGAAACTAACATCAGACCTCTGGCTTTGCAACAGCCAGAGCAAGAGCACACACGCCTGGCTTCAGGGAGTGGGATGGCTGAAAGAACAAATACATTGGAAACTGATAATGAAAAGGATGATTTTGATTCTGAGAGCAGGTCTTACACCCCTGTTTCATTACGTGTCATACGGGTAAGACAGCTTCCTTGTACCCGTCATTAAAACCTGCATGGTACAATTCCCAGCTCCTTCCAGAGACAGAGCCACTCCCCCACCTCAGGTCACGACAACCACTACAAATTTTAACACAGAACAGCTAAGGCAGATGAATGAGGACTGGATGGGAATATTCCTGGGAGGAAGAATAAGAAAATCTTCCACCTGCTTTCCTGATTTGTTTCCCTTTATTGGGAAACAAACAGAGAAAATCCCAATTTCTAGCCCAGGGGGTTCTGCTGACCTGTCCTACGTGGCCAAAATGTTTTGAATTTATGTTAGTGAAAGCCCTTGTATGCCATTAATAGTAACTGGTTTATATTCTATCTATTTTCTTATGGATGTGGGAGCCTCAATATCAATGATTAAAGCTGAGGATGCCCTTGGATTAATTCAGAAAGCTCAAGAAAGTGTTTCTATAACAGGGATTGCAGAAAACAGACTGCAGCTCCCTGTGGCCAGGATGAAATTGATTTTGCCCCATGGAAGAATACTGAGACTTCCAGTGATGGTAGGACCCACTGGTAGGTATATTAGGTATGGATGTATTAAAATCTCAGGCTATTAGGACCTCTTTAGGCACTTGGGTGCCAAACCATCAAACTCAGTTTTCTGTAATTTCTATGGATGAAATACCAGCTGAAGAGTCTACCATTTTTCTATTACAGGCTGCACCTAAATTGCCTAAAAGTACCTAAAACCGTATATGACAGTATTGTATTCACCCTGAAGCCTCACAAGGCTTAACTGCTCTCATTCAGGATTTAGAGTGATGGGTATTTTTTAGAAAACTCATTCCCTGTGTAACTCCCCCACATGGCCTGTATGTACACCTAACGGCACCTGGTGTTTGTTAGTAGATTATTGTAAATTGGATGAAAATATGGAATGAATTGAATGAAAAATAGCCCTCACGTGCTACTGTCCCTTCTATTACAAATCTTACTTTTGCTAAAGAACAGCTGACTCATCCTAGGATAACTTCAACTTCAGACATAAGTTATTATCATCAGTTGTCTATTGGACAAACTATCCAGGTGAATCATCCACAAAAATGAAGTTTTCCATGTGTACTACAAACACCCCTTCAAAGTATCATGTTGTCCTGGTTTCAGCTGGGATAGAGTTAATTTTATAGTATAGTGCTGTGTTTTGGATTTGGCATGAGAATAATGTTGATGATAACACACTGATGTTTTAGTTGTTGCTGAGCAGTGCTTACATGAAGTCAAGGACTTTCCAGCTTCTCACACTGCCTTGCCAGTGAGGAGAGCAGGTGGTAAGCAATTGCATTGTGCATCACTTGCTTTTTATGTTCTTTTATCATCATTATTATTATTATTATTATTATTATCTTTTTATGTTCTTTTATCATCATTATTATTATTATTATTATTATTATTATTATTATTTTCCCTTCCTTTTCTGTCCTGCTAAACTGTTTTTATCTCAACCCATGAGTTTTACCTTTTTTCCAATTCTCTCCCCTATCTGAGTAGGGGGGAGTGAGTGAACAGCTATGTGGTCTTTAGCTGCCTGGTGGGTTAAAGCCCAACGCATGCAGAAGGTGCTTAATCACCAGGGTAATAAGCATCTCATTTCTGAGTGCAGGAGATCCAAATTACCTAATACGCAAAAGAAATGAAGCAGTCTTGCTTTTTTTTTTTTTTTTCAGGTTGCCTTGCTTGCAACATCAGCAAACAGGAACTCAGAATAGTTCTTTGGATTTTAGTTTACCTTATTCATCCTGCTGATTGGCAGTTTGACCTGAAATGAAATAATGTCATGAGCAATCTTCTTTCAATTTTCCTTCTTTCTTATAATTGTTCTTTGATATACACAATGATTGGGTCATATCTCATAGTTACAGTAGTGCTTGTTTCCTATTCCCAGTGATGGGATAGCAATTTCATTATTCAGTTTATAAACACAATCTCTCAAGTGGGCGATGAATTGGATTGTTGGTATTGTTTACACTACCCTTGAGCACTGGATGCCAAATTTTGGTGGTTAGCAGAACCTGTCCCTGAAGCTTATTTCCCAATACTCCAAATCATCAACAACAACCTTTCAAGGCACACTCATATGATAAAGCCCCATGGTGCGTTATGATGCCCCAGGGTGTAAGTTCAATTTGGGTAGGGAAGATGAGCAATCATAGTTACATCTTATGTTACAATTGCACGCAAGCACAATTTCAATTTAAGTGTGTCAGAACACAAGCTTGTATTGATTCTGATCTGAAAGCCTCATGGATCTGTAATAATGAATCAGCAATTACCAAGAAAGGTGTTTTTAATGGATTGGAACTCTGGAATCTTACACTGAATGTTAATAAGACAAAATATCGAAGGTACTCTAATTTCACTAGTCCTAATTCCACATGCTATAGTCTACAGAGGAATGGTTGGCTGAGTACTGATCGTAGTTGGGACGCATGCAGCCCAAACAATGTTTCTGGCTGTCACCCACTGGAGTAACCCCTTTTGGACAATCCGATTAAGTCAAATGTGCTTAATGAAATTCGATTGTTCTCCTAACTCATGGCGTTGATTCTGCAAACATCGCAGTGACTCTAGACAGGGCTGGTGGCTCACCATTTCAACACCTGGATGGTTCTAACTTTGAGGCACTAATGCCTTATAAAAGTCTGCCCCCACGGTGGGAAAGCACATGTACCGTACCTAAAAATTTAACCTTTACCTTTCAACACAACCATTACCCTGTACGTAATAAGCATGGAGTGTCTAACCCCTTAGTGATAAGACCAACCACATTTTATGAATTTGTACGTGCACTATTTCCACACTTGGGTGTTGCTGAACTAGAACAGGCTATTGACAACATTTCCACTACACCTGAAGTGACACAAAATGCTACTGTAGATGCTTTAATGAATCTACAGATGGAGACTGTTTGCTCTCACAATTGGCTCTCCAAACTCGTTGGTCCTTGGACTAAATTTTAGCCCCACAAGGACGTATTTGTGTGTTAATAAATACTACCTGTTGCTTCTATGCTAACAAACCCAAATATATCAAATATGATGTGAACAAGATTCAGCAATGTGTCCATACCTTTCACCAAATAGTCCAAGAACAACCCCTGCTCAGAGACCTGGCAGCTGACTGGTCATGGCTGTGGCCCTGGCTTCCAGACCTTGGACCACGGGAATGGGGCATTTTAATGATATTAGCTCTCATTGTGGTTGTGGGATTTGTGCTTTTCCATACTGTATCTTGTACCAAATCACTGTGTGTATCACTTTTCACTGTGTGTATCACTATTCTCCAAACTGGTACCATATACTGGTGTCCCAGCAGACAAACCCTTACAGAAGTCAGAACAACATTAGACCTAAACACATAGGAGTCTCCTCTGCCTCACACATTAGGAGGCAAGAGACATGCACCAGTGTCATCTCAATCCTGGTGATCCATAGGTGGTCATAGCCCAAGGAGTAGTGTGATTTGAACAGCCAAAAAGACAACCTGGTCATAAGAGGAAAATTACTAAACAGATGTCTGCTGAAATACCAACAGACACAGTGCTTGCTGAAGAAGCACCCTTAAGAAGCACAGTTGGCATCTTTGAAGTGCAGCTGGGTTCCTAGAAACCCAAGACAGCCTGAGATACCATCAACAAGCACAACAATGACAGACTGCAATGGCAACTTATTATTTGGAAAGGTGAAAAACAGTCTGGCAAAAGGGGAAAACACCCTGAGAACATAAGAATTGGGAACTGCCATTGGCTGTTCTAGCTGCAAGAACAGGAAAACGTTCTGTCCTCTGGTCAGCTTTCCAGCCATTCCTCCCCAAGCCTGTAGTGCTGCTTGGGGTTGTTGTGACCCAAATGCAGGACCCGGCAATTGGCCTTGTTGAATCTCATACCATTGGCCTCAGCTCTTCGATCCAGACTGTCCAGATCCCTCTGTAGGGCTTTCCTACCCTCAAGCAGATCAACACTCCTGCCCAACTTGGGGTCATTTACAAACTTACTGAGGGTGCACTCGATCCCCTTGTCCAGATCATAGATAAAGACATTAAACAGAACTGGCCCCAATACTGAGACCTGCGAAACACCATTTATCACTGGCTGCCAACTGGATTTAACTCCATTTGTCACCACTTTTTGGGCCTGGCTATCCAGCCAGTTTTTTCACCCAGCAGAGAGCATGCCCATCCAAGCCATGAGCAACCAGTTTCTCCAGGGGAATGCTGTGGGAAATGTTAAAAGCTTTACTAAAGTATAGGTAGACAACATCCACAGCTTTTCTCTTGTCCACTGAGTGGGTCACCTTGTTATAGAAGGAGATCAAGTTAGTCAAGCAGGACCTGCCTTTCATAAACCCATGCTGACTGGGCCTGATCACCTGCTTGTCCTGTACATGCCAGGTGATGTCACTCAGATGACCTGGTCCATAACCTTCTGTGGTACTGAAGTCAGACTGACAGGCCTGTAGTTCCCCAGATCCTTCTTCTGGCCTTTCTTGTGGGTGGGAGTCACATTTGCTAACCTCCAGTCAACTGGGACTTCCCTGGTTAGCCAGGACTGCTGACAAATTATTGAAAGTGGCTTGGTGAGCACATCCACCAGCTCCCTTAGTACCCTCGGGTGGATGTCATCTGACTCCATAAACTTGTGTGTGTCTAAGTGGTGTAGCAGGTCGCTATTTCCCCTTGGATTATGGGGACTTCATTCTGCTCTGAGTCCCTGTCTTCCAGCTCAGGGGGCTGGGTACCTGGAGAACAGCTGATCTTAATGTTAAAGACTGAGGCAAAGAAGGCATTAAGTACCTCAGCCTTTTCCTCAGCCTTTGTCACTACATTTCCCCCTGCATCCAATAAAGGATAGAGGTTCTCCTTAGTCGTCCTTCTGTTTTTAATGTATTTATAGAAACATTTTTTATTGCCTGTTACAGCAGTAGTCAGATTAAGTTCTAGTTGGGCTTTGGCCCTTCTAATTTCCCCCTGAATAACTTCCCAACATCTTTGTAGTCCTCCTGACTTGCCTGCCCCTTCTTCCAAAGGTCATAAACTCTTTTTTTACTCTTAGCTCCAGCCAAATTTCTCTGTTCAGCCAAGCCGGACTTCTTCCCCGCCGGCTTGTCTTTAAGCACATGGGGACAGTCTGCTCCTGCACCTTTAAGAGTTCCTTCTTGAAGAATGTTTAGCCTTCCTGGACTCCTTTGCCCTTCAGGACTGACTCCCAAGGGACTTTGTCAACCAGACTCCTCAACAGGCCAAAGTCTGCCCTCCAGAAGTCCAAGGTAGCAGTTCTGCTGACCCCTGCTCCTGACTTCTGTGAGAATCGGAAACTCTATCATTTTGTGATCCCTATGCCAAAGGCGGCCTTCAACCATCACATCACCCACAAGCCCTTCTCTGTTCAGAGAGGTCCAGTGGTGCACCTTCCCTAGTTGGCTCACTCACCAGCTGTGCTGGGCAGTTATCTTCCACACTCTCCAGGAACCCCTGAGACAGTTTCCTCTCCACTGTATTGTATTTCCAGCAGACATCTGGTAAGTCGAAGTCCCCCATGAGAACAAGTGTTAGTCATTGTGAGAATTCTCCCAGCTGCTTGTGTGTCTTCATCCTGGTTTGGTGGTCTATAACAGACTCCTACCATGATATCTGCCTTGTTGGCCTTTCCCTTGATTTTTACCCAGAAACACTTGATGCTTTCATCACCATTGTCAGGCTCTGGACAATCCAAACACTCCGTAACATACAGGGCTACACCACTGCCTCTCCTTCCTATTGCTCGTGAAGAGTTTATAGCAATCCATTGCAGCACTCCAGTTGTGTGAGTCATCCCACCATGTTTCCATGACTGCAACTATATCACAGTTTTCCAGCTACACAATGGCTTCCCGCTCCTCCTGTTTGTTGCCCACGCTGCGTACATTGGTGTAGATGTATTTCAGTTGGGCTACTGTTCCTGCCACCTTTTTTGGGGGGATAAACCCTAATTCCTATGTGACTGTTCTCAGGTGCTTTTGTGGTTTCTAGTGGCATTGACAACCCTTGCGTCTTTGCTGCTGTATGGATCTCTATCCCATGCCTCCACTGAGATGGCGAAGGTGCCACACGCATTAGTACAGGGACATTTCAAATGTGCGCCAGTGTACGCAACACATTGTGGAGCAGACTGAAGGACCTCACTAGCACACTGTCCCTCAAATATTGACTTGCTGCCCTCAGGCTTATCTCTTCTAGTTTTATTCCTTTCCCCCTTCAAACCTAGTTTAAAGTTCTTTCAATGAACTCTGCTAACTCCTGCGCAAAGACCCTTTTCCCCTTTGTGAAAGGTGTACCTCGTCTGTTGCCAGGAGTCCTCATGTCATGTAGACTGACCCATGATCAAAAAAACCCCAAATTTTGTCTGTGACACCAGTCCCAGATCTGGGTATCGATCTGCTGGGTCTTCCTGTTTCTTCCCTCATCATTTCCTGCAACTGTAAGGATAGAGGAGAACATCACTTGTGCTCCTGATCCCTTAACCAGTCGTCCCAAGACCCTGAAGTCTCTTTTGATTGCCCTTGGACTTCTTGTTGCAGCTGCATTGCTGCCTATATGAAAAAGCAATAATGGATAATAATCTGAGGGCCAGACCAGGGTAAGAAGCTTTCTCGTCACATCTTTAACCTGGGCCCCAGTGGCTGCAAATGTTGCTGCTATTCTTGATTGCTGCTATTCTTGATTGCTTCTATGCTGATAATAAGTTGTAATAGCTTGAGATATATATATTCACTTTACTAATCATAGGTATACTTGCTAGTGCTGATTTGTGGAAAATTGTAGTAGAGAAATTAAGAAGTTAAAGCCTCTGAGTCCCTGTGTATTACAGCATCCTGCGAACCCATGTTTGCAATCTCTACACACCCACAAGCTGGGTAACCCTTTAGGTTGTGACATTCTTGGACCCTGATTTTGCTTTGGCCCACATGAATGAATTCTTTCTGCATGCAGAAATAGCGTAAGAATCATGAAAATACGTTACTGCCCAAAAAAGAAAAAAAGCTTTTCCTTTTTAAGCAAGAAAACAGGGAAAAAAAGATGGGGCAGACCCATTATTTTACTGAGAGAAATGTCTTATGACCTTTATTTTAACAAGTGTTATTTTAACAAGTAAGGAGAACAAAAATTAGGTCGATGTGGCCAGTATAATCATACCTTACTTGGTACAGGGAATGCCAGCAACTCATACATTGACATGCATATTTCAAAGTTATTATGCTCCTTAACTGTGTCTTTTGAGAGCAGGGTTTCAACAAAAGAAGGGGGAAGTATTTGCAGGGGGCGTGTGGGTGGGGACATTACACAGCCTTAGCTGGCTGATCTTTTAATACATTTAGTCTTTTAATACATCCACACAACACCATCCAACATGAGAAGAGACCTGTGTTGCTGCCTCCTGGATGTAGGAATGGTACTGCCGACTCCGAGATCCAAATTCAGTGGTTGAAATATAAACAATGGAGGGATGGAAAGATGCATTGCCTGTCTTGATGTTTTCATTCCTTCTTGCTTACCTCTTCGTGCCTGACAGTTTCAGAAAAAAACCCAACACAGCATTTCACATTCATAAAAGTCTCTGTTCCTGTCTATAGTAGTTTAGATGAAAACCTCACTACCAGACAGGGGTCTCTTAATTTTTTTTAAAATACTATTTATTACAGTCCTCACGATGGTACTTCTCACTGTTTTTTTTTCATGTCTCCTCCTGTCTTTTGCCCCAACATACATGGGTGCACAGCTTCAGGAGTAACACAGATGCAGTTCTGAACAGGAAGGGGACACCACAAGAAGAAAACAATCAGCCAGTGCCATATGTCTTTAAAAGAAGTGAACCACAGAATGTGGTTACAGATGACACCATATTTAAAATGTTGAAAGTTTAAGTGTGACACCTTAAAACGTGTGGGTGCTAAGCAGGCAAGTAAAGGAAGTGAGAGAGGTAAAGAGAGAGACTTGGAAAGTAGAAGTCATTATGAAATAGCACCAGGACCAGAAAAAAAAAAAGAAAAGAAAAAACCCTCTGGCAGAATTCATATAGAACATAAATAATGCCACTTTTCCAAACTGAGCTCCTAGGAGTAGGAAGCTGTGACGTGACCGTGCAGAGGGCAGGGTGGGCAGTGGCTGTGTTGCAAGGCCAGCTCCAGCTGCCCCGATGGAAGGCTGCTGCCTTCTGCTGTACTTGCTCCCTAAATACGTGCCCCTTCTCCACTGCCCGTGAACACATCGCATACAGTGTGTAACTGTGCTGGCTGTCTGTGGCAAGGTGCGGGCAGTGGGGGGGCTGCGGGGGTGGTCTCTATGGGAAGAGACCAGTGGCTGCTGACCTGCTGCAGGGCACAACGGAGACCCTCAGCAAGGCTGGTGGCACCTCTGGGGAAATGTATTAAAGAAAGGGCAGGGATAAAAAAAAGCAAGAAACAACAGACAGAACACCAAGGTCAGGGCAAGGAGGAGTGTTGTGGTTTAGGCCAAATCGGCTACTGGGGACCTGGGGCACCCCAGATGGGACCAACAGATGCTCCCCTCTACTTCTCTTCAAAGAGAGGTGCAGAGCAGGGAAAAAGAGACTTATGAGTTTAGAAGGAGCTAAACTACTTTAATGAAATATTAATAATAAAATAAGAAGAAATAATGAAATATATACAAAACCGTATCAAGCTCCCGAGATGACAATCACGACACCTGCTGGCACTGGGGCAGTCCCAGACTGGACAAAGTGACGGACGGGAACTGGATTCCGGATCTGCATTCAGGATCAGGATCAAAGGCAGACGAACAGAGTCCTCCTCAGACATTGGCCATTGAAGAAAGAGAGAGCTGACCCTTTGATCCCTCAGTTTTTATACTGAGCATGAGGCAGATGGGATGGAATACCCTCGTTGGTCAGTTTTGGGTCATCTGTCTTGTCCGTTCCTCCCTGCAGATGGGACCTCCAATGGAGCAAAAGTTGGTTGGCCTTGGGTGTTATAGCAATAAATATAAGCAAGAGCCTTTCTGCATACCATGCCTGGGCATCAATTATAAACACAGGTCTTATCACTCTGAGAGAGTGAACATTGTCTGCACAATATGCTGTTAATTTCAGTAGTTAGAAGAAGCCCAGCTAAGAAGTAAATTTACTGAACAAAATTGGTCCTATTTTACCTCAAACCAGGACAAGGAGGAAGGAGGGACCTTCATGGCTATGGCATTTGTTTTCCCAAGCAAGTGCTGAGCCCATCTTTCCTGGTATCAGCTGGACACGTGCCAGCTGGTGGAAAGTAGTGAAAAAACTTTTTGCTTCACTTGGGTGGGGAGCTTTTGCTTTCTCGATTGAACTGCCATTATCTCAGTCCACAAGTCCTCACACCTTACTTCTATTTTCCCCCTGTCCCATCAGAGAGGGGACTGAGTGAGTGGAGGGATAGGTATTTGGCTGTTGGCCAGAATCACCCTACCACAGTAACTTCTTGAATGTATCCCAACACAAAAGAAACATAAGGCAAATGTGACGCCACTTTTTAAGGGTCTTACCACTACAGACCAGAGGCTTGACTATCACATTACACGTGCTGGTAGAAACCGTTACAAACGTAGAATAGAAAAGGCATTAAGTACAACAGACTGGGGAAGAAGATGACTTTGCTTCTGTGCAAGGAACTCAGCAAATAAACTGAAGTAATTTGACAATGTCTATATTAATACACACAATTCTGATAGTCTTGCTGAAAAGGAATGTTTTAAGTGGATGCCACCTCCAGCAGCTCTGAGGCTCAGGGATTCCTTCTGCCTGGCCACTGGAGCCCAGACTGGTGCATGAGGTCCAGAGAGATCCCAGTCTGATGGACACATCTGCTTCTGTCCCATTTGCACGTTCAACCAATAGTGAAGCTGAGCATGTATTCCAGACACACAAGCCCCCACAAAAATACACGACACTAGCACTGCTAGATACACAGATGGCCACAGGCACAGAATCACAGAACAGTCAGGGTTGGAAGGGGCCTCTGGAGATCATCTAGTCCAACCCCCCTGCCAGAGCAGGGTCACCTACAGCAGGTTGCACAGGATGTCGTCCAGGAGGGTTTTGAATGCCTCCAGAGTGGAAGACTCCACAACCTCTCTGGGCAGCCTGTGCCTGTGCTCTGCCACCCTCAAAGTAAAGTTGCTTCTCATCTTAAGATGGAACTTCCTATGTTCAAGTTTGTGCCTGTTACCTCTCGTCCTATCACTGGGCACCACTGAAAAAAGAGTGTTGCCATCCCCCTGGCACTC
This sequence comes from Charadrius vociferus, assembly GCF_000708025.1. NCBI lineage: Eukaryota > Metazoa > Chordata > Aves > Charadriiformes > Charadriidae > Charadrius > Charadrius vociferus. The sequence continues at coordinate 1,460,623 of NW_009646848.1, read as the reverse complement.
TCCCTTTAAGTATTTGTAAGCATTGATAGCATTGATAAGCCCCTCAGTCTTCTTTTCTCCAGACTAGAAAGACCCAAGTCCCTCAGCCTTTCCTCATAAGAAAGATGCCCCAATTCCCTAATCATCTTTGTAGTCCTTTGCTGGATCGTCTCCAGCAGTTCCCTGTCCTTGAACTGGGGAGCCCAGAACTGGACACAGTACTCCAGATGTGGCATCACCTGGATAACACTACCAGGACTCCCACAAACATTAGTTACAAACAGCGCAGTCCCCTTCCTCCACTCTCCCTGCTCAGGATTGAAGTTCACTAGTGAAGGCACACACACGGTGGTCTCTAGGTTCACAAGCACGTGCACACTTTCATGGTCCCATGAGTACCAGCACAGCACCTCTCCATCTCCTTGCCCAGATCCCAGCGTCTTTTACCCACCCCACAGGTGCCCTATTTGCCAGCAGGTCAAGCTCAGTGCTCACTAGAAAGCAGACCCATACACTCGCACACTTATCTCACGGGCACCGCACACTCACAGGAAACCCCAAATATCAACACGGACCCTCTGCCCACCTGATACCCCTGCCTGGACCCAGGTGTGGCAGGTGCCCCCCCCCCCTCCCCCAACTGTTAAGGACAAGAACTTCTTGAAGCTATATGGTAACTGCTGTCATGTACACACCTTGGTGGAAAGATGAGAAATATAAGACTTTCAGCCAATGAGGACTAACATGACCATATATGACCGCAGATCAGATTCAACTAGGGTATAAATGGTGCCCCACCAGAGGTCAAATTGAGTTAGTGCTTCTCAGAGCAGTGGGTCTGCAGTTGGGGACTCTTCCCATGGTTTGGAATCCCACCTATGGTTCCTTCACGTTGAGAGCCTTTGCTTTATTTGGTGAGTGATTGTGCATTTTGGATCCTCGTTTCTAAAACTTAAGAATTCTTAAGTCAGCTGTGTAGTATTAATTCTGTTTCACATCTTGAACCTCTGGGTTACTAGTGTTGTCAGTCTTGAACAGCTTGGTTAGCATAAAGTTGTTTGGTTACAATAAAGTTTATATTGAGTTTATCACCTGGCTAATTTAATTTTCTTACAAGTCTCCACAACACCAGGGCCTCCTACTCATGGGCTGGTGCAGCTCAGAGCTTGCTAGGGAATTACGTAGGCACAGCCCACACACCCCAGGCGGGGGGAAGTCTCAAGCACTCTCCCCCCAGCACCCGGCACAAGGATTTTAGTGTAAACGTGAGCAGAAGTGGTTTCATCAGTTTCCTACGATTAGCACTTCAAAACTCGGTACATGGAGGAGATGTATGGGACTTGGGTAGGTAAGAAGAAAATACTTTGATGTGGAAAGGTTATAGCAGAGCTGTTGCCACTGGAGAAAACTTTCATTACTTTTCACCGGAATCACTGTAATAAGAATGAAAGCAGTTAAATATTTGTCAGGTCATGGTCATCTGTTCCTTTCTTTGTTGTACCAATGGCCTGTATGAAATCTTGTACGTACACAGCTGAGCTGCAGGCCTCAGCTCTTCACCACAACCTGTCTTCAAGATAAGGTGAAGAGGTAGGAGCAGTAATGTACATTGTGGAAATTTACACTATAAAAAATGTATGCTCCTCTGTTTACATGAGTTTATTTTTATTAATTGTATTTCTATATTTTCATGAGAAGTCTTGAGTCTGAGATAACCAAAAACTAGGGCAGCAAGAACCGCCCACAAACAAACAAATAAAACAGAAACAGAACAGTGTTTGGCTTAAGGTCTTAACCTCTGGACATTTTGCAATACAGGCATATCTGCTGAAACACACAAAGAAGTGGCATTATGACATATGTATGGCATTATACAGATCTTCCTTGTTGCCTTTCTTCTTATTAATTCATTCCTTATATTCATTCCCTCCTATGACCAATATATCAGGCAACAATGCTTTCTGTGAAGCTAACGCTTCCTGTCTGGTTGAAGCTAATGCCTTCAGAAGAAGCATTTCCTGTAAGCTGGTGTTATCTTTTCAAAGTGTGGATTTGCTGTGGTTTATTGTTCATGACAAGAAAGAGGAGCCAGATGCAAGCTGTAACCCAAGTTTTTTTGAATGTGTACTTCCTGCACAGGTATATGCCAGCTACAAGTTAGAGGACTACTTTAGTTTGATTAGTTATGTTTAAATAAGCTTAATAACTTAATTTCTTATACTGAAATATAAAAATGAAGCCTTTTATTAAATTTAATCCTGCATTCTGCATTTAAATTTTTAGATACATCCATGTTTTAACCTACCCTAGAATATGTGGTCAGCTACAGCAGCAAAATGAAGAGCTCAGGGGCATGGGGGCAGAACTTAGATCCAGTTTGCTGGGGAACATGATAGGTCTGATGCTTGTTTCAAAATCCTGCCCACAAGGAACCACAGATTTGTAAAACAGTGCTAAAGTTCTTTGCCCAGAAAAGACGTGTTCTCTGCTGTGTGCAAAATTGATTCTGAACCTGTGAGTTACAGTGCACGGTGTAATTTCTGGGAAGAACTGTACTAGCTTGTTTTGCCCCCAGAAAGATGTTTTTACATTATAGTTGCTCGTGCTCTGTCTGATTGAGTTTGAAATATCAAAAGCCAAAACTCTGATTTTTTTCTATGGAAACGGGTCAGCAGCATCCTGCAGCTCAGTCCTGCAGAACTGTCCCTGAAGCTGGCATGGATCCACCAGCCCCTTGAACCACAGGTGGCATGAAGTGGAGTGAGGGAGGAGAAGGGGATCTTTGGGATGTGGAGGCTGGGACAAATCTCTTTTAGACCTCATAAACATCATAAGACAGAGCACACTAACATCTATTTTAACTTACTAAGTTCAGGAAGTCCCTTCCAGTAGACAAAGATATATTGTATTGGAAGGTGGGGCAGAGCTTACTTGCCTCTCCAAAGCTGCTGTAGAGGAATCAGCTGTCTGTTCCATTCAGCCCTCAACTTCTTCTCTTTCATACTGAAATTTCACTACTTGTTACAGAATCACATAATAGTTGAGATTGGAAGGCAGCTCTGGTGATCATCAACACCCTGCTCAAAGCAGGGTCAACTACAGCAAGTTGCTAAGGACACTGTCCAGTTGGCTTTTGAGTATCTTAAAAAATGGAGGCTGTACCATGTCTCTGTGAAAATAATTTTGACCACACTCACTGTAAATGAAAATAAAAAAAAGAAAAAAGAAAAAGCTATCCCCCAGAGCCTTGTCTTTTCCAGGCTCAACAGTCCCAACTATCACCGTCTCTTCGTATACAAAAGATGCTTCAGTCCCTAAATCATCTTAGTGGCCCTTTGCTACTTGCTTCAGTAAGTCCACATCCTTGTTGTGCAGGGAAGCTCAGAACTGGACACAATACTCAACACATGGCCTGACCAGTGCTGAGTAGAGGGGAAGGATCACTTCCCTTGACCTGCTGGCAGCATTCGGCCTAACACAACCGAGGAGGCTGTCGGCCTTCTCTGCCACGAGGCCACGTTGCTGGCTCATGTTCAACTTGGTATCTGCCAGGAATCCCCAGGTCCTTTTCTGTAAAGCCACTTTCCATACAGTTGGCCCCCTCTGTGTACTAGTTCTGGTTCCTCACCATGTGCAGGACTTCACATTTACCTTTATTGAACATCATGAAGTCCCTCTCCGGCTATTTCTCCAGACTGTCTAGTTTTTTCTGAATGCTGGGACAACCACCTAGTGTATCAGTCACTCCTTTCAGTTTTGTATCATCTGAGAGCTTATTGAGGGTGAACTCTGCCCTATTGTCAAGGTCATCAATAAAGATGTTACACGCTACCACATCCAGTATTGATCCCTGAAGCATGCTTCTAGAAACTGACCTGCAGCTGGACTTTGTGCCACTGGTTACAACCCTCTGGACCCAGCCATATAGCCAGTTTTCAATCCACCTCACTGTCTACTTATCCAGCTCCGTACTTCATCAGCTTGTCTGTGAGGATGTTGCAGAAGACAGTGTCAAAAACCAGTATAAATATCAACCACAGCTCTCCCCTCATCCATGGGGCAAGTCACCTAATCGTAGAAGGCTGTCAGGTAGGTCAGGCATGTTTTCCCCTTTGTAAATCCATGCTGACTGTTCCCCAATCACCTTCTTGTCCTTCATGTGTCTGGAAATGGTTTCTAGGATTAGTTGGTCCACCAGCTTCCCTGGGGCTGATCTCAGGCTGACTGGCCTGTAGTTTCCTGGATCCTCCTTCTTGAAGACAGGAGTCACATTTGCTATCTTCCAGTCTTCAGGGACCTCTCTTGATCACTGTGACCTTTCAAAGGTTATTGAGAGTGGCCTCGCAATGACATCAGCCAGCTCCTACATCACTTGTGGTGTGTCCCATCAGGGCTCATGGACTTGTTTATGTACTTTTTGTTTAAATGCTCCCTAATGTGATCCTTCTCCACCAAGGATAAGTCTACCTTGCACTGGACCTTCTCATAGTTTTCATAGACCTGAGGTTGCTGGAGGCAAGTCACATCACCAAAGACGGAAACAAAGAAAGCACTGAGTCACGGAGTGTATCATCCTTTTCTATGTCTTTGTGGCCAGCTCCACTACATATTCAGCAGCAGGACCACATTTTTTCATAGTTTCTGTCTTGCTGATGTACCTGTAGAAACTTCTCTCATTATCCTTCACATCTCTTATCATATTCAAATCCAGGCGGGCTTTGGCTTTCCCAACCCCATCCCTGCAAATCAGGGGATTTCTCCTGGGTCACCTGACTCTGCTTTAATCTGTTGTATACTTCCTGTTTATGTTTGAGTTTAGTGAGGAACTCCTTGCTCATCCATGCAGGCCCACTGCCAGATTTGCTTTGTATGCTGCTCATTGGGATGGAGAATTCTTGAGTTCAGAGGAGCCGAAAAACAACCATCTATACTGGACCCCTCTTCTCTCCAGGACTGATGGCAATAAGATGCTCAAAAGCAGATACTTGAGCAGGCCAAAGTCTCCTTTCCTCAAGTCCAGGGTTGTGAGTCTGCTTTTCACTTTTTGCCCCTTATTTTCAGGATCTTGAACTCCACCATCTCATGGTTACTGCAGCCAAGCCTAACCTCAAACTTCACATCCTCAGCTAGTTCTTTTCCAGGCCCTTAAAAAGAAACGGAGTAAAAAGAAAAAGAAGGGGAAAGAAACAAACAAAAAAAAGAGATGGAAATTATTTTTATCTTTTGAAATTAAAGGTATATGTTCCTGGTAATTTATAAAGTGAAAAGAATTATGCAAATATTCATAGAATTATGTTTCCAGATTTTGATTAATTCTCAGAATTAACAAAATGAGTGATTTGTGAAGTCCTCTTCTGTTCAGAAGGTACTACAATTTCTCTTTTCCATCTGAAGCTGAGTCCCAACCTATCTGTAAAGCAGGCGTGAGCAACTTTTTTCTACACAGATCAAAGAGTTGTGTGGAAAGACTGATATTGTTGGGCAGATCTGAGAAGTTGTTCTTGTAGGAAAAGAACTGGCAGTAAAAACCTATGATTCTAGTAATGGATTCTACATGTTCAACTTGTTCAATGTATTCTCTTGCACAGTGAATATGACATTACAATTAGCTCAAACAGAGTTTGGCATGACCATGGCAGGCACAGGATCTGTCACTATACGCCTGAAAGGGTAAAGCTTTGTGCTGGGGTAAAAGAATGCAAGTCTCCTGTGTGGGTCACCACAGCACTTTTTTCTCATCTCTCAGTTGCCCTGTTTCAGTCTGAGGTTAATGATCGCTTTGTCATGCTGCAGCCACATATGGAAGCCAAGACAGATGCATCGCTTGTTCTGCTATTACATTTCAGCTTCCTCCTGTGGAATTAAGGTAACCTCCCACCAATTTTCTTGTCTAAATGCTCAAAACCCTTTTGTTTTTAAATCAGTATGTCATTGATATAGATCAAATGCATCTGTATTATTTTTATTGATGGTGCTTGCAGTGAAAGAGAAATGCGTTCTGTAAATTGTGCCACTAGAATTACCCATGTCTATCCATTTGCTACATGAGGAAATTCATTACCTCACCTTTGTCATCTCAGTCAAGCCTAGGTTTCTTACTTACATTAGTTGATGTGGAGAATGCTAGATAATTTTGCTTCCCTGTGAAAGCAAGATCCCCTGTCTAACATTGATCTACCTAGCATCCGTCATAGCAGCAATTTAATCACAAAAGATAGAGCTCTTAATGAGATATAGTCATTTCTTAAACTATTTTATATTCTAGAAAGCTGATTCCTTCTAAGTATTACTCTTTTGCTAATAATATGCTCTGTTGTTAGAAATGACTCCAAATTGCTGGAAGGAAAGCTCTATTGACCTTCAGGGAAATTCAGATCCAGACCTAGACTTTGTAACTAATTGGACTTTTAAATTCCAAGTAAAGAAAAGTGAAAAAAAGCAAAACTTAAAAGCATGTGATGGGAATGAAGACAAGCACATCTATCTGAATGTGAAACACAGCACTTCTTCCAAGAAAAAGATGATGAGAAGACAAAGAACAGAGGAGAACCAGAACATCAGGAACAAAGGTAAAGTCTGTTCATAATGAGAAAGTTGTGTGCATTACTGAATAAACAGCCTAACCGATTTCATGACTGAATTAGAGATTTGCATTTGTATGATAAAAATTTTTCTTTTCTATCCTGCTGTTTAAAGTTAGGAAGGATGGGCAGTTCAAGGCAGTTTAAAGTTGGAGACTTGCAGCTCCAACACAGTAAGTAATGTGTGGTCTATTTCTGTTGATGCCATATCAAAACAGTCATTATATTTGGACTTCTCTTCAGGTGTAATCCTGAGTAGTAACGGGTCAATAAGCCTCTACAACGGGAGAAGGCTTAAAGGAGATGGGCAAGTGCAATGTGCTCATGAAGTATGCACTGATTAAACATGGCTGTCAAAAGAAGGTTGAACTTAATGTTAAGGGGACCAGAGAGGTAGCTTTTTTTTTAGATTAACAGTTGCATCAGTTGGGTGGATCAACTGGCTGCACCAGTTGAGCGATTAGTCGGTTGTGCAAATTTTTGTCCATAAGTTAATCAAAAGAGTGTGAATGTCTTCCTGGGTTAGCCAGACCAGCATGGGGGGAGTGTATACGTGGCTCAGCCTAACACAGAGTACAACCACTGAACAACCGACAAAAAGAGTTTTGAAGAGAGCAACTGGCTTGAGCTGCTTAAACCCACATATTCCTTCCTGGTGCCACCCAGGGTTGCGATGGTAAGCACATCATAGAGCCTGGCAATGAAAATCACATTTGCATTGTTATTCAGCTGTATATTGAAATTCCTATATTCTGCTAATTGTAATTTGCATGTGTTGTGCTTTCAACACATAGCGGTACCATTCTGCTAAATCAGAATCCCATGTAACATCACATATCTTCAAATAAGTGAATTGGGTATTAAACATTGGATTAGCCATGTGTGGAATATCGAAAAGAACCTGGTCAGAGAGTATTGGACTCTGACATGAGTGCAGGCTGAGGTAAACAGACACTACAGTTTAATATAAGTTGCATTTTTAGAGCTGATCCCATTGAGAAAGCCTCACCTTTCTCACATTTATGTTCTTTTTCTTCTTGCTAGATTCTGCTGTGTCATGTGCTACCTGCTGGATTATTGCAGTGATTCTAGGGACCCTCTTCTTGGCATTGCTGGGAACAACAGTGGGTTTTATTATCAAGGGTAAATAAATCTCCTCCATTGAAAATATTTGATTTGATTTAGAACTTTGTCAGGGAGCAAAACAGAGCTCTTGAAATCTGCTCAGGGGTCCAAGAAAAGCATGGAAGTACATTATCTCTCTTAAAAAAGACTTACTTCTTTTTTTCTGAGAGTTTTAAGTGTTAAGTTGGTCTAGTTAGACCTGCCCTCAGCATGAACAAGAGAGTAAAGGGTAAAGGGTATCAGAGATGCCTTTGAAAGGGTGACTGGGTAGACTTCAGTGCATAGCAAGAACACTGTGTTGCGTGCTCAGCCACTCAGGAATATTTACATCCTGATGAATACAGCTCTAGGCTGGAAAAACTGGAAGCCAATTTCTTTTCTGTGGATTTGGAGATCAGTTCTGTACAGTGAGAGAATGAATCCTTGCATATTCCGTGACCATCCATGGGCTAGTAGCATCAGCTGCTCTCCTGTTAGGAAGAAAAAGGAGGGTGCTTCAAACTGCAAGACCTCCATGACTGGCAGCTGTTATACAATGATTCCTGTTCCTAGGAAGTTTAATCCTTATGACCAGGTTGCTGTGAAATGCTATGGTGCAGCAGTACTTTAGAAATGTGCTCCAGGATGTGCCCTAGCAGCAGCCAGCACTAGTGGTGGAGGCTGTATGGAAATGGGTGACCTGCCGCATACTTGTCAGGGTGCCAGGGCTTTGCCCATCCCATTGCACAGAAGGAAATATGGGTCCAAGACAAAGTTTATATGGAGAAGACAGAACAAAAACAAAGGGAGGGAGAAACAAAAAGGCAGAATCACTGGGAAGGAAAAGGAAGGTCCCAAGATACCCCTATGCACTATCCTACTTATTCCCATATGGAAAATGGATGCCCTTCACACAGCCCTTCAGAGACTCTGATGCAGGCAATTACATTGTCTTTGCCGGTCTCAGAAGAGCTCCAGGGATGGCATTACTGTAAGAGTGGAGAATCATTTTCTGGAAAGGGTGCATTTGCAAAATGTGTTTGTGATGGCTATGACTATGAATGGGAAGAGAGATGTGTGATTGTTTTGCAGCCTGTCCATGTCCACGCTGCCCTGAGCAGTGGGTGGCCTACAGAGGGAGCTGCTACTCCTTTTCCAAGGAGAAGAAAGACTGGAATGCCAGCCAGGAATACTGCCGGGCACAGGGAGCTCATCTCTTGGTGGTCAGCGATACCAGTGAAATGGTAATGGTTTTCTTATTCTTTGAGGATCTTCCATTTCCTTGCAGATACCTCAGTGACTGACATCCAAGCAGTTGTGTCACTCTGGCAATACTTGAGGAGAGGAAGGATTTATGGCTGCAACATTATAGTGCACTTCCAGTTTCAGTATACACCTTAGAAGTTCCCAGCAGGCAAAGAAACAAAGGGGAGAAGGGAGAGGTGAGGGTCTCTGTCAGCTACTCAGAATCATTCTATGAGGGATGTTAGGAGACAACCTTCTCCACTGCCCCTCTCCACCTTCCCTCAACAAAGTTGATATGAATGATATGAACAAAGCCCCAACAAAGCTGATATGAATGATCCCAGGAAAAGTCTGTGGCACCGTGCATTCTCTGTACTCATTGCCTACAAACCAATACATCCCCGCTCCCCAGAAATGCTGCCTTTGCAAAAGCGATGGCTCTCCTCCCTGCAACCGCTCCAGCTCCTCCTGCTCAGTGACCTTGCCACTCCCTGTGTTCATGCACAAACATTTGTTTCTCAGTCTGTTTTCAATGCTTACTTCCCCTCTCCGCCGAAACCCCTTAGTTGCGCTGGTGAAATCAGGAACCCTCTGTTCCACTGCTCATTTTCTGGCAGGTGCTCACTGGGGGCAGGGGCACATATGACCACTAAAGGAATGGCTAGAGCTGATCACTAGGGAGGTGAGGCACGTCTGCCTAATTAGAGCAGAAGGACTTGATCTGGTTTCACACAAGCCAGGGCTTATTAGCTGAGGTCCAATGAACGTGGACAGCTTCCAGTCCCTGGACAGAAGGGGGGGGCTTGGAAAGCCGGATCTCTGCTCGACTGTGAGTGCCTACCAGGCTGTCACACTTTCTTAGGCAAATCCTGATTCCTTGGGAAATACTCATCTTCCCCATATTACCCATTTCTCTGCATGAAGAAAGCCTCCCTGGTCGGCTCCTTTCTTACTACTGTCTCTGCTACCAGAGTGTCACCCATTATCCCTGCTCAGACTTCCCCACATAAGCAAGACTTTCCCAGCTATCCAGTTATACGTGCCCTGTGCTGCAAAGGCTGTGATGGTTCGACCTCCCTTTACCTACCAGGGAAGCACAGTCACCTCCAGCAACACTCAAGCGTTCCTCAAGCTACTCCTCTTCCCACCACTTTACCAAGCCAGCTTTGTTAATGCTTCTGTGTGAAGACACTGCTCTGAAGCTTTGTTTATGGCAGCCGGGGATAAGGATGGGGCCCGGCCATACCACTGAAATGTTCCTTTGTTGGGTTTCATTACAAACCTCTCTCTTGTCTTTTTTGGGGGGGATTTACTTCAGGGCTGACTTTCTGTTGCAGGCTTCACCTTTTAAGAGTTAAAGGTTAGGCAAAAGGAAATGAGCATTGAAAACACGTAGGAGGAAAGTTTGTAAAAAATTTATTGTGCTTTGGTCCTGGGCTCTTTACACAGATCTGTCGGTGCCCACACTTCCTGCCCTGACCTGATTTTACCTTTAATGGTTAATACTTTGTATTATTAGCTTGCTAGCTAGCTGTATGGTAGAGCATTAATATTCACCCTCATAGCATACGTTCCTACATAAAGCTTTGCATAGGAAACTCCAGGAGGCTGGGGTGCAGTTGGTTCGCATATATTTCCCTGAGAAATGTCCTTTGAAGAATCTGCCCAGGACCCTTGAAAGCAGGCTTACTTCCTTGTGAGTGTACACACGCGTAGTCGTTATTGCAGGCATGATCCGCAGGGCTGATCTTCCTGATGAGAAGGTGTGGAGAAGCAGTATTATCAGCCACTGAAGGAACAGGCAGGCGAGGGGATGTATCTTGCTCACTGTTCTCTTTACTTACCCTTACCTCTGTTTTCAGGCTGGTTTTCGTTAGTCATTTTGTAATTCATCACCATTTCTAGGACCTGTTCAAGAGTATTCAAACAGAATGTTTCTGGATTGGACTGAGGAACAGCACAGACTCTGGCTGGATTTGGGAAGATGGCTCTATATTCAATGGCACCAAGTGAGTTTAATTCTGTTTTAAAAACAACAGCGCTAATTCGGATCTCCTGGTGTTCCAGAACACGCAGAGTTCCTGCACCAGATCTCAGCAGCTTTCTTCCTGGGCAGATTTTGTTCTTACCATCACGTGTATGGTACTGAACTCGAAAAAGCCTACTTTTTGCTGCCCTGCACCTTGTAAAGGCATCTACCAGGGAAAAGCAGGGCTAATGTTAGTATCTCACTCTCTACTTCCCTCCAGCTGCTCAGACCAAAGATTATTCACCAGCACTGCCCACACAGTTGCTCAGTCAGAAAAGCATATGGTCCATCTTGGCTTTACTGGGTTTAGCCACCTTGCACGCATTCTGCCAAGTGCTGGCGTCACTGAGTGCGAGGACATAGGCCACTGATGCTTTGCTGGTGCCAACCCAAGTCAGAACCTTAATTTTGGCTGAATTGTTACTTGGACAAAACGCAGCATTCTGCATGAGGGAAAACACAATTTAGTCCAGTGCCTTTGCCTGGCCCTTTCCTTTTTATGGCAGTTAATCCAATGAGTTAGTCTCTAACACGTCTCCAGCAAGGAAACATGCTCAAGATCTCACTGTCAGTAGGTCAGCACTCTGAGCACTTGGCTTAGTTACTGTCTTAAATCCAGCTTTCTGTTCTTACAACGTCCTTGGAGGCAATCATCTTTCCACGAAATCCTCAGCACTGTCGTTCCCATGCTGGTGGATATCACTGTTGCTGCAGGGCATTGTGTCTGTGTGTGGTTCTGATTTGGGTCCGCAATGGCAAAATTACGTAGATGTTTAATCTCACAGGTCGACAGTTTTTTGGTGTACATTTTGTTTTCTAACAGCTGCCCGCGGAGGTTGGGTTCTTTCACTTCCTCTGGGCTCCACCCTTCAAAATCAGATGTTCTTTTTTTCTTGCCTCCAGGAGACAATCTCAGCATTTTCTCCCAGTCTCACTTTTATTCTGTGCCTCTTGCAGGATCCCCTATAACAGCCCCGTGCAACACTGTGCTGTCCTGATAAAAGGTCACTTTCAGGCCTCCAGCTGTGAATATTCTGCTCCATGGATCTGTGAGAAATCTCTTAGATAAATACCATTTACCATTTATGAGATTTTCATCTCATAACCATCTCGTCAACGGTACAAGTGGATCGTTGTCCTGCAAACCAAAGCTCCGCACAAGACCGGAGACGTGCCCCTTCCACACCCTCACAAAGGGACAGGCTTGTTGGCCATAAGGGTGAGTTATCCTCAGTGAGAGATCATTCCCAACAAAAGTTTTGTCACAACAGATGCTGGGTCTTTGGATCTCTGAGGGTGAGCTGGCCATTTCCCTCTATTCCTGAGCATCAGATGTCATTTCCATTCCCTGCATCTCCACTGTCTGGTGCCAGCAGGACCAGGACAATGAAGCCTGCTCTTTACTGCCAGAAACATATAAACAGACTTCTCCCAGCGGCAGCCTCTCTTTTTGCATCCCAGTGCTACGAGTGGGAGAGGAGAGGGTGAAATGAGACTACGGCTTCTGTAAATCTCGCAGTGAAAATAAACCTCCAGCACTGCACTGGACCAAAAGTGTGTACCCATGTCATTACTTCTCTCTGTTGGAAGGAACCAGCTGCACACCATATTTTATAGGCCAACATCAACCAAACTAGTCAAGAGGCTGGTCTTCTGGAGTCCAAGGTTTACAGTGAATTGTGTGTTAGTATTGAATCAACCAAGAACCTGTTTCCCTCTCCACCTCGGCAGTTTCGTACTGCAGAGAGAGGAAACAGTGGAGAAATCCTTACTACAAGGAGCTTTCAGTTCAAATAGAGCAGAGACAGGCTAAGAGTGTGAACAGCATAAAGCCACAGTGAACATTAAGGGTGGGACAGTAGGTTGCATTTCCACACACCTGGGAAACTCTTTTTTCCACCCAGAGATTTTGTTCCAACAAAGGAAGAGAAATTTTATTAATTTCCAGTTTATCCACTTTATCCTAATATATTTATATTATATTCCAATTTACTATTACCGCTTTATCCTTGGTCTGGAATTGCAGTGTATAGTCCGATGCAGTCAGAGCAGTAACACTGACAGGACTGTCTGATGATGGGCAGTTCTGATGCAAAATATCTGCCGCTGCGGTCTGAGAGTTTGACTGTACGTGTCCAGCACATCGGTGCATACTGGTGGGCGTACGCTGATGGGCCTGTATGAATGGTCTCTGAACCACACTGTAGCTGTGGCCCACTCTGAACATCCACCTCACTATGCGTATACGACACGGTGCACAGGAGTGTTTCCGTGGGGATTTCCCAAATAGCAAGTTGCAAGCCTTGGCAAGCAGCAAGTTAGTGGTAGATGTTGTGAGGTGTGTGTTTGTTCTGGGAGAAATGGGCTGACAAGAACCTTGTGAAGTTCAACAAGGAGAAGGTCAAAGTCCTGCGGCTGGGGAGGAACAGCCCCATGCACCAGTACATGCTGGGGGTGACCCAGCTGGACAGAAGCTTTGCAGAAAAGCACCTGGGGATCCTGGTGAACACCAAGTTCCACATGAGCCAGCGATGTGCCCTTGCTGCAAAGCAGACGAATGGTATCCTGGGCTGCATTAGACAGAGTAGTGCCAGCAGGCTGGGGGAGGTGATCCGTCCCCTCTACTCAGCACTGGGGAGGCCACACCTGGAGTATTGTGTGCAGTTCTGGGCTCCTCAGTGCAGAAGAGACATGGACATACTGAAGAGAGTGCAAAGAAAGGCCACAAAGATGATGAAAGGACTGGAGCATCTCTCCTATTAGCAGGGACTAAGACAGCTGGGATGATTTATTTTAGAGAAGAGAAGGCTGAGGGGAGATCTTATTAATGTATATACAATATGTATTAATATACATCATGGAGCTGAAGGGAGTGTACAAAGAGGACAGCGCCAGGCTCTGTTCAGTGGTGCCCAGTGACAGGACAAGAGGCAATGGGCACAGACTGAAACACATGAGTTCTCTCTGAACATCAGGAAACACATTTTTACTGTGAGGGTGGCCGAGCGCTGGAGCAGGTTGCCCAGAGAGGTTGTGGGGGTCTCTATCCTTGGAGATATTCAAAAGCCATCTGGACATGGTCCTGGGCAACCGGTTTTAGGTGGCCCTGCTTGAGCAGAAGGGTTTGACCAGATGACCTCGAGGGGTCCCTTCCAAACTCAACCGCTCTGTGATTCTGTGAGAGATCTGCTAAAGGTAAGGACAAGGAAGGCACTTTAGGTAGGGGGAGGTGGGTGAGTAAGAAGGACAGGTCTGGGGAGAGGAGGCTGAGGAGGCAAGTGTGGAGGAGAGACAGACATTAAGAAATAATGTAAGTAAAGAACTAGGCAGGATGGTGCATGGTGGGGAAAGGCTATGGAGCAACTAACTGACCCAAGCACTGGAGGTTTTGTCTGAAAATGCTAGATCAAGGGTTGACGAGGAGGATTACAAATAAGTTGGAAGTGATTGTTATTGGGATTGATGCTGCTGTGCCACATGTAAATAAGCACTACAAACAACTGTGAAACCACAGAGAAAACAGAAACAAGATCTTGTTTCCAAAACGAAAATT
>NW_009646848.1:1429064-1443754 GCF_000708025.1 Charadrius vociferus | reverse complement strand
GTCTGCTGACCCCCAGTTCAAGAGGAATGCGGAGGAACTGGAGAGGGTCCAATGGAGGACTACCAAACCAGGCAGAGTATGGAGAATAAGACCCACAGGGAGTGACAGGGGGAGCTGGGCTTGTTTAGTCTGACCAAGAGGTGGTTGGAGTGATTAAACAGCTGTCTACAAACACTTGAAAGGCGGTTACAAGGATGTTGGAACATGGCCTTTCCTGGTAGGGGCAGAAGATATAACATATAGCTGCAGCTTGAGGAGTTCAGATTGAACATGGGGAAAGATGTCTTCACCAGAATTTAGTACAATACTGGCACAGGTCACCAGAGAAATGGCAGGTTCTCCACACTTGGAAGTTTTCAAGATGTGACTTGACAAAGTCATGGCTGATGGCATTGGAAGCAGTCCTGCTTTAAGTGAAAGGATGCACTAGATAACTTCCAGAGCTCCCTTCCAAGCAGCACTTCTGTGATGCTATCAATGAATGCAGCAGGATTCTTGGTGCAGAGTCAGGATACTTAACGCGGGTTTTGCACAACTGGGGCACGTGTCCCTTTCAGCTATGCCAAATGACGGAACTTCAGATTCACTGAGAGAAATCGAGGAACTAATACAAAACCACACTCTCCTCATGGATAGGCCAACACCTTGCAGGAGTTTTCTTGAGGAGCTTAGAGTTAACCAATCTAGCCAAAAAGCTCTAGAAAGCCTGTTGGCCTTCTCGGTTGCACTCACAGCAGATGGAAATGGCCGAAAAGAGAGAGGGAAAATGCATTGCCACTGCCTTGTCTGTGCCACCACCTACGAGCTGACTCACATGGGCCATGCAAAGACCCTTGAAGTTAGGCTGCTGGGGCCCAAGTTGCTATTGGGAATGGGATGGAGGCCAAGCAGTTTAAGGGCAGATTTTAAAAGTCAGTTCGGTACCTGTGCATGTTCATTGGTACCTACTGGGATACTCAAGCCTTTAAAATCTTGCCTCCCTCAACTGAATGAAAACATTTCTCTTCAGTTTTTGCTGCACGGCACATTTTTGACCAAGGTCCTAATGATCGGGAGCTGGCTTGTGAGCGGTGTGAGATGTTTGGCTATTGGCCGGAAGGGCAGCCCCAGCTTCCTCTGCTGTGTGCAGTTCTGCACCTCTTTTCTGTCAGGTTTGTGTTCAGTCAGTCCGGCTCCCAACCTGTTCGAACCAATGTCAAGTGTCATCTTCAAAAAGGTTTTGACCACAAATCCTCTTCTCTGCAGGTGAGGCAGATCTTCCTGGGTTACCTTTCTTTTGGGCAGGCAGAGCAACCCTTAGGCATCAGATAGAGAAGGCGGGACACAGCTGTTTTTCTTCTGTGCAGTCCCCAAGGAAATTGGATGTGCACTCCTTTCCCATGCAGGTCACTTCAGGGCAGAATGAGGTCTCTAATGAAGGTTTTTTATCTCATTGCTCCTGGATTTAACTCCAAAGTTCCCGAGCCGACTAAACTTCTGATGATGATAGTAAGAGAGGGAAGGACAGATGGATAATCATTTTATCCCACACCCTTTTTAATTCAAAGATTTTGCTTTGCATCTTCCAACACAGATCTCCGTTCTTTGGAGTCTGGGTTAGGAAAGGGAAGACAGATGTTCTACTGCCGCTTGCAAGGGTAATCATTACCAGAGCTATTGATCCTCCTGCTGCAGACCAGGGTAACTACAGTAAAGACAATGATTGCCGATGGACTCAGACACAGACCAATATGATTAATGCTGAAGCCCCTTTATTAAAATACTTAAACCATTATATACCTTACTACAATGTGGGCTAGCTACATGGCTTGTGCTCATTGGTTTCTAGACTTATACACACAATTATTGGTTAAACACAGCTGTAACTTATTATCTACACTTTGTTACTGTTTCTGCCAAGTCAGTCTTTTAATTAATACACATTCCACATCTGTTGGGGAGTAGCAGTAGTTTCAGTGTCAGCGGTGTGATCTCCTCCTTCATGTTGACTTTCAGTATGTGTCCGTTGTTTTCCAAAAAGCTTCCCACAAATGGTCAAAAAGAAATTGCCCTCTGTGATACAACATTGCCCATCACAGTGCATTATGTGGATTTTCACCTAATGAAACCATCAAATAGCAATAGTTTGATTGAGATGTGCCAATAACTTGATGTGGAACAAGAACCAGTGGAGGGGAAGCAAGACCCAGGCCATGTCTCTTCTGCTGTGTGAGGGCAACTGCTGCTCTGGGGAACTGGTTAATGTGTTACACACTGTTAATTGGTTGAACTTTTGGCAGCTTGCATCATGTCACTGTCCCTGTTTCTGTGGGGGTGAAGGTCAGATTATCTTAGATGACTTGATTGTCCAGGCACTCTCTGGCCCCTTTTCCCGGCATTAGCCCTGGTGGGACCAGGAATGGAGAGCATGAGAGAGCAGGGTGGGTGGAGGGGAAAGGTTTTCAGAGTTTGAATTCCCTGTTTTCAGATCCTGCCTTGGTAAGCGGTGGTTAGGCACACCCACTCTTGTTTACCAAAACCTAGCTCAACCTCCTGCTAATTTTCCTGTGAAGGAAATCAAGCTGCTCCCGCTCCTCCAGCAGCCCCTGTGACCAGCGCTGTGGCCATGTCCGTAGAGGGAGTCCTGCCAGAAACAGAGGCCTTCCCCTTGTCCTCTGCTGTCAGCCCTTCTTTTCTTTAGCTACCACCTTTCCTCCTGCATTGCCTGCTGCCCTGCCCCAAAACAGAGACAGCTCCGTCCAGCCTGCTGGGCACCCTCCCCTCCCTCAAACAAGAGCTGGGGTTGTGGATTGAACCCTTGGAAGTAGTACTGAAGTGATGGGTTCACAGATGTTAGCCTCTGCGTGGGACATATCTCATTTGCTGGGTTGCAAAGGTCTACGGACAAGCTTTGATAACTCCACATTAGAGGACAGCAGAGCCAGGTGGTTTTCAGAGATTCTGACAGAGGATATTACACTGCAGCTGAATTCTCTGTTCACTAGGCTTTTGCACTAGACGTCTTTTCCTAGGTATCACTTAAGTGGTCTCCAATACCATTTTCAGTCTGCCCTCATTGACTCATCCAATTTTACATATGGTCAAAACCAGATGAAGCGGATGAGACAATTTTCAGTGACAAGTTGGTAGACTTTGGAGGCCTAGAATGGTAAGATGTGAGTGGCAGAAGTCCAGTCTGAGAAGAGACCCTGAAATGGTATCCGTTGCCTTAAGTCTCCAAATGCCTTAAGTGGAACAGCAGAAAACCCCTTGTGGGACAGGACTTTTCTCTCTTTGCTGATGGGAAATGGAGAGCCTAGAATGGGACTGACAAACTGGAAGTCTCACAAAAAGCTCCAGTAATAGCAAGCCCCACTGCCAGACTTTCTGTGTCCCAGGATGGGTCTTCCCTGACACAAGGTTGTGAAGTCTAGCTGCAGTGAGTCTCCTGCCTCCAAAACTGTGAGGTGTTCTTCCCCCTGTCAAAGTGGGAATCCCTCTCTAACATCCTCCTGCTTGTGTACTCTGCCTGTGTCTCCCACAGCGTCCTGTCCAACAGCCCTGGGCAGAACTGTGCTGTTCTGCTGGATGATGCCATCCATGCTTCCAGCTTTGAATTCTTTGCCTCATGGATCTGTGAGAAATCTCTTCAGCGACCTCTGTGGATCTTGTGTTACGAAGTGTCCTTTGAAGAGCTGTGCTAAGACTTGATCCCTGTGCAGGTGACTCAGGAAGCTCCTCTGAGAGAGTGCCTGGCTCTGCTCCTTGCTGCTGTGACACCCGCTGTAGTCCAAGGAATGACTGCAGCTGCAGCCGAAGCCCTGTCACAAGTAGCTGCAACAGGAGGTCTGGGTGCTGGTCCTGGCCCCACTCAGGATCACAGTGGTGATTTTCATATTCAGAGCCATCAGCTAGTCACAAATGGTTTTCAAAGTGGTAGAGAAGGGGAAGGAGAGATTTCTCGAAGTCTCAGTCATTTTTAGGGATACTTTAGCACTGTCACTGGAATGCTGTTCTGACATCGGAGATGTCAGAAGAGCATCTCCTGTTGCAGAGGACAAGATACAGCTACAGCTATTAAACAGGTTCCTACCCCAGCTCTGCCTGAGGGATTACAGACTGACAAACTTACTTTTGTCAGTAACCAAATAAGTGCAGCCCCTCATCTTCTAGCCACTTTGTCCTAAGGCCCATCTGTGAAGGTGCACCACCCTTTGACTGAGTGCACCACCCCTGCTCCGAGTTTCCTCCAGAGTAGCTCTCCCCCTAGAGAAGTCCTGCCATACCCCTCACCCAGGGCTTCTTCCCATGGGATTCAGTGGACAGATAGATACAAATCAAATTTTTGTGACAAGTAGGCTATAGTCACCCAAAGTCCTACGCTGTGCGACACCACCTTGACTACCTGACAGGATGACTGTGATGACATTTTAGTGACACTCTGGTGGTAGTTCATGACAGTATTTCTTAAAATACTAATGATGATGCTATTAGGTTCATGCCCCTAAGCAGTCACAAGACAAGTTACTAGAATTATCTGAGAAGTATGTTGGTTACAGTGAGACAGCTGTTCTTTACTGTCACCCAGGATGCTTGGGATGACAAAACAGTCACTGGTGCCATGTTTACCAGAACAACATTTCCAAAAATCTCATCTTTAGCACCCCTTTGATGTTCAAAAAATGTAAGCTTCATTTAAATTTACACACGAGTAGTAAATTATTCTTTTCCTGTATTCTTCACAAGTATTTTAAAGAATGATAAATTCTTATCATACTTCAGCTTGTATTGATACTGATTTTCTCTCTTTTTCCTATTTGTGCAAAAAACACTCTGGTCTTGATTATCTAGCTCACCATAGGCAGTCCACTCCTAACATCTCTATACTCCACAAACCCCACTGCCTTTTTCTCAGGTGTCATGTCAAAATACTATCCATACCAAAGGCAATCCCCTTTTCTGTGCATCTTTACCATCAGAGCTTTAATTTACTACTCCTTGCCCTGCATGCCTTTCTGTCTCATTTTTGAATGCCATGTGTGTACAACAGCTTTCAAGGTTATGGATTGCAAGTTGTCCATGCCAGTCTGCTGTTCTTGAAGTCTTCTGCTGATCTACTCTGGAAACTCCCTTGTTGGTCTCCTTTTCCTGACTATGGGATTGTGATGTGTTGGCAAACAGAGAGGAATATATCGATGGACCCTATGGAGAATTAACTGTTGAAATGGGGGATTGTATCAGTGCTGCTCTTTTTGTTGTCCTGTTGAAACATGAGCGGTCAGTACTGCTGGTGGTAGCGCTGGACCTTCTAGACTGGAATGTTGTCATATAATCACCAAAGACAGAAATGAAAACTAAAAAAATCATCACATGCTCAAGTCTGTTCCCTTGGAATCAGCGTTGTGCTGTAGCTATTGTGCTCTGTGCATTTCCCAGTGCCGTATGTTTTAAATTCCCTATCTCTGGCTCTTGGGGTATTTCAGGTACTGGACTCAGGATTTGTGTAGACCTATCCAGCCCATATGCCCATTAGCAGTGGGAATTGTTTCTATGCAGCACTTCTGTGATTTTTTAACCAGTTGTCTTCTGAAATGTGCATTCAGGAGACTTTAAGGATGTTATTCTAAGGCTATTCACACTGAGTAATAAACACAGAAATCAAGATGGTGCTTTTATAAAGTTCTTTCATTGAATTCTTGAATTTGAAAGCCCAATGGGGTACTTAGAGTTTTGATACAGTGTCAGTCCATCCAATGTATCTGATTTATACTTCAAAAAGCATATGTTGCGATAGCATTTCCTTTCAGAGAAATCACTGGTCATTTTTAATGTTCAGGACATCATCTGGATGTTCAGCATCACACAAGGAGTGGAGATGGTGAATACATGCACAGAGAAGCAAAGCATGGACATTTTCAAATTTTGCAGAAAATTGTTTACCTACAATTGACTTTGTCTTGCTAAAGCTGTGAAACAAGTTTATAGCTCTGAAGTAAAAGAAGTGGCAACTGGTGTGGTACACTTACTTGAGAAAGGATAGGGAGTTAATTCTAGTAATTATTCTGTCTCTTCAGATTACTTTTGAGATATATACCTGTATGTTAATTATTTCTATGAAAGGAATAAATAACATATTAATATTAAATAAGTAAACTAGGTATTGCTAAAGACCAGGAAAAGATGCAAAGAATCCTACAGAACACGAAGTTGCAAAAATAATTAAATGAGATGGGAATCATAACAGTGTGATTTTATGCCTTTCAGGCAAAATAACTAAATAAACTAAAGGCACTGAATGTATACAAAAGCATCTGGAAGTCAACAGTGTACCTTTAAACAGAGCTGTAAATAAAAGAAGAGCTAATAGAGATTTATTCCATCAAAATTAGCCTCTCAAAACAATAAACTCTGTCTAGAAGTTCATATTTGGGTTGATATTTCTTAATAGTGGTCCCAAATTAAATTTTACATTAGTTAGAGAAATGGAATATCCTTGATTAGTCAACAGGAAGAAAGCAGCAACTTAAATATAATGCAACAAAATTTGCAAATTTCTGCTATTTTCACTTTTTTCTACTACTTATTACTTGATCCTCCTAACACTTAAGCTGATGTGAAGTTTCAGGGCACATATTAAAAGGTAATGACTGGAAAATGACTGGAAACCAAGAACTCATTTCTGCAGATTCTTCAGTGCATCAAGAAAAGAAATTATATATCTGAACCTCAGCAAACCATATGATATGTCTTCCTAAGAAATTCTGTCTTACTTTGCAGATCACAGATTGAATGGGACTCTTGAGATCATCCAGTCCCACTGCTTCCTGATGAAGCAGGGTCAGCTACAGCAGGTTGTCCAGGACTGTGTCCAGTCTGGTTTTGAATATCCCCACAGATGGAGACTCCACAAGCCCTCTGGGCAACCTGTTCCAGTGTTTCACCACCCTCACAGTAATTTTTTTTTCTTTCATTCAGATTGTATTTCAAGTTTTTTACTTTATGCCCATTGCCTCTTGTTCTGTCAGTTGTCAATAGGAAGGGTCTGGCTACCTCTTCTTCATTCCCTCTCATCAGGGATTTATATATATTCATGAGATCCTCTTTCAGCCTTCTCTTCTCCAGGCTGAACATTCCCAGGTCTCTCAGGTCTCACAGTCTTTCCTTATATGAGAGATGATCCAGTCTCCTCACCATCTCTGTGGCCCTTCGCTGGCCTCACTCCAGAAAGTCCATATCCTTCTTGTACAGGGGATCCCAGAACCGAACAAAGTACTTGACACATGGCCTGACCAGTGCTGAGTAGAGGGGAAGGATCGCCTCCCTTGATGTGCTGACAATACGCTTCTTAATGCAGCTAAATACTCAGTATTGATCCCGGGGGTACACCACTAATCACTGGCCTCCAACAGGACTTTGTGCCACTGATCACCACCCCCAGGAACTGTCTGTTCAGCCAGTTTTCAATCCACCTCACTGTCCAGTTATCTAACCCCATACCTCATCAGATTTTTTATGCAGATTTCACGGGACACAACGTCAAAGCTGTTAGTAAAGTCAAGACGAATACAATCCACAGCTCTCCCTTCATCCATCAAACCAGTCACCTCTTTGCAGAAGGCTATCAGGTTGGTTAAGCATGTTTTCCCCTTCATAAATCCATGCTGACTACTCCTGAGCATCTTCCTGTCCTTCCATGTGTCTCCATCAGCTTTGCAGGAGCTGATGTGAGGCTGAGTGGCCTGTAGTTGTCTGCATCCTCCTCCTTGCCCTTCTTGAAGACAGGAGTGACATATGCTTTCTTCCAGTCCTCAGGAACACATCCCAATTGCCATTACCTTTCAAAAATAACCAGGAGTGTCCTTGCAATGACATCAGCAGAAATGGTTATAATACAAGCACTTTAACACAAGATGGAGTCCATGGCAGCTAGTATGTTTTGAACAAACTGTAAGAAGATACCAGCTCCAGTATTCTGAGTCCCACCCAGTGACCTAATAGAGGTTTATGAGGTGTCTCCTGTAACAAGAAATCTCAACCAATTTTTTCAATGTAAAGGACGAAAATTCTATATATGTTGTGACTAATTAGCATTTGTTGTAGTGTAAATGCTTAGTGCAGAAATAATGTGTAGAATATACATTAAATTCAGGTTCAGTAAATACTTATCACCAGGGAGATCCTCAGTATTGAATAGCACAGAATGAAACTTAGCATGACAAGACAAATCGAATACAAACTTGCAGTAGGATTTTTGACAACACATACACCAGTACCCTATTACAAGGTGGAGAAATACACCTCTTTTTCAAGTTCTTCAGACACAAACTTGTCAAACAGTCTATGGCAATTAACAATAAGATATCTTTAAAGCTTTCTAGGACAGAGCTCTGTCTTCTGAACACTGATGACTGGATGAATAGCCAGGAACTCTAAAATAAGTGAATTTTCTATTATGCTCTTTCATCTATGTTCATATTATAGAACATATCAGGAAAAAAATCCACACCCCAAACCAATAATTTCCTTAGAATCATCTGCTGGATTAGCAAATATGGGTGTTTTGATCAAATATTTTTTAATGGCTGATAAACAACCATCAGTTATTCATTCTGCTGTACTTTGTTTATATTAGGAACAAAACCAGGATTAGAAATCAGAGCAGGCTTTCAGCTGTGAAGCTTTTAAAGAAAACTTCATACCTCTGAAAGTATTTATGAATGATATCAAAGCATTTAGCACTTTGCCTGCAGGAATTTGTGTAATCAGCCTTCTCCTGCTATGTTCACTGGCTGTGTAGTGGAATGGTGAGTGCCAGTTTGGGGAATCTTATTCCATAAACACAGAAAAAAAGGGTAGCTTCAGCATGGTAGCAGGCAAAGGAAAATCCTGTGAAAATTTGCAAAATATAACCCATACATATGAGTATTTTCTCTTCTAATTTGAAAGCCTGAAGGGTGCCCTCTGCTATTCAAAATTAATACAGCAATATCAGCTGTTTCCATGTAAAGAGAACATAATCCCTATATTTACATTACAGTGGTAATGACATAATAACTTCGTTAACTGTACTCAGAAATTAATGAGCTAAAAAAGGCGACTTTGCAAAACTGCAGTTTTGGTTTAGGTTACCCATTTTGCTGCAATGCCAATTTAAAAGATGTTTTTTTGCTCCAGTGAGACTAAATGCAGGTAGACACCACCGAGCAGCCCAAACCGTGGGATGTTTCGGTCCGTTTGACCAATCTTGCGAGAAGTTTGCAAGAAAACAGGCGGGGGTTCTTTGAGTCTTGCAGGCGAGTCCCTCAGAGGCTGTGCAGAGGAAAGGCAGGGGCCGGATAGCTGCTTTCTCCCTGGCCACCCTGCGGGCGGTGATGCTCTCTCAGCTCTCCGCTGTTTAACGCCGGGGGAAGGGAAGGCTGTCCCCGACCCGATGGGGACGGGGCTGTTCCCGGCCGAAAGCCTGTCCTCGGCTGCCTCCCGCTGGAATTGAGCCACCATTGCAGCCGAGGTGCCTCCCCGGAACCGAAAACCCCGGTTTTCTCTCCTAAACTCCGTTCGGCTTTATTTGAACGCTATTTCATCTTCCAATAATCTTAACTCAGGGTTACCGTCGGACTGCATAATTTACTCTAAGATAATATCCATAATTTACTCCAGGATCTTTTTCTGCAGTCAGCTGCCATCCACAGTCTAATAAGAAAGCAAATAATTTTCCAAGAAATTCCGGCAAAATCCATTTATGTATATATTTAATTTATTTTCTCCAGGATTCAGACATTTCTTGGCTCTTTCAAAGATCATAAGGCCCTTACACTGGTACAGTGTAGCATCAGTACTATTACTATATAAATTATTTCACAAATATAACTCATATTTCTTTTTCCATACCTCCAGGCTGTGATAGGACTTTTATAAGACTTTCACAAAATTGGTTTTATAAGGATGTGTTTTTCCTAAGGGAGTTTTTCCATTTATTTCAATGAGGCCATATTGCCCCCAGAATCTCTTTCCTGAAAATTTTACTGTCTGGGAGGCCTTGACCAGCTTCAAGTGCTGGTGCTGGCAAGAGCAGCAGTGGGCCTGGTTTCAGGTGTTGAAGCATGGTGTTCTGTGTGGTTCTGACAGGGAGCTGGGTCCAGGTCAGCGTTTAGCGGACACATAAGGAGAATGAGTCCTTCTCTCTGTTCAGAGTTCTTCCGCTACTACAAAATGACAATACTGCAGGTCTGATACCTTTATAAGACTTACTGTTTTGCTTGAGATGAGATTTTTCTGAAAAGTTCTAAGGCAGAATTTATATACTGAGGGTTGGTTTTAGTTGAAAATTATTAGTTTAATCAGAGGATCTGGTCTTTGGCTTGGACTCATTATTCATGGTCCCTAGGATTTAGTCACAAAAACCGAGTCCTGAGATGCAGTGTTTCCCCACAGGACTTCAGAAAGCTGCTAATATTTCCTTTTCCCTGTAAAGAAATCAGTGTTTCCAAGAATTGGAAAAGTTTCAAGCACGGCAACACATTCTTGTTCAGAGTACAGTCCGTGAGATATGGTGAAACCTGCAGAGAGTGCCATGGGGGAAATGTGGGGATCATCACATCATAGATGATGATATGTGGGACAGATACCAAGTAGCTATCCCATCACCCAAAGCAGCAACCCAAGGAGGTGAGAATGGCACACAACACCACTGATCCTGGTGTTCGCTGACTTTATGTGGAAGGTGAGGACACACAGGCTGTTGGGAGGTGCGACATATCATGTAGGGCTGGGAGCTTAGGCATTGCTAGAGGGTTACATGAACACATGAGGGGAACCATAACTAACCATAACTGCTTGGAGCTCTCCTTGACAGGTTTTTATTACCTTTGAGTGACAAGGGGTCTAGAAATCTCTCCAATGCCTTTCTCTGTCCCAAATCTACATACATCGGTGCTGCAGGATGAGCGATCTCTACTGGTGGTATGCTGAAGGGCCATAGATCGCAAGAGAGGAAGGTAAGACATAGAGCCAGATAGCAGAGATGGGAGGACAAGAAAGTCTGCTCGGTCACCCCATCCCCACTGTAGCATGCTCAGTGAAGGGGACCCCACTGAGGAGAGGGGAGGTGGCACTTTCCCTGCAGCTGGCTGGAGATGGTCAGCTTCCAGAAGGTGGGATGGGGCAGACAGGGGTCACAGAGCAAGGAGGAACCCTGAAACCAGAGCAGAGCAATGTGATCTGCTCTGGGTGCAGACCTCTAACACAGCCTCATGCCTTCTGAGGGCTGAGGGTGCTTATTGCTTATTTAGTGCAGGGAATCACTGGAAAACTGCAGAACTGGACCTGAGAAGGACCAGCCTGATAGGGTAGAGCACTCAGCGGAGATTTAGCACCCTCCAGCAGATGAAATCTGAGTTTCTTTTGTTTTCAAGGTTATTTTATCCTTGTTTGTTATTTTGTGCTTTTACAAAGCCTGCTTTGGGAGGTGGACGCCTTTGGGCATGTTCTCTTCCAGAAGGAAGGAGGAGTGTTCTCTCAAGGCTTGGGCAGACAAAAGCTTTTATAACAATGTTTTGAGTAGTTAGGAAAGTGTTACTGGTATGGCCCTTGTCCTTATCTCTGTCCCTTGTCTCCCCTCTGCTGTCCCAAGCTCTCAGTACATAGGCCATGAGTTCTTCCTTGTGCCAAGCCTTTACCCTCTTTGCACTATTGGACACGCATACATCCCAGTATGGCTTCACAGCCCTGGAGATGGGGGCCAGCAGAAAAACTACAGCAGCAACTACAGCTCATGGGCTTTCTCTTAGGAGAATATTAAGTGTATCTGCCTTACATTTTGTCTGTTGTATACAGACTTCTGTGATGGAGCAGAGCCTGCTATGGCTCACCTGTATGTCCCTTGCAGGCTGAATCCCTATAAACTCCAAGACCACTAAGGGTACTCAGAGAAGCAAACGAGGGGCTTTATGTGCCTTTTATAGTAAGATGAGAAAAGTTAACAATAAAAGATGTTTTCCAATTTCAGATTTCAAATAAAACAGCATGGCATAGGACACCAGGATTCTTTTGAAACAGAAGACCTTTGTTCCTTTGGCTATATGTAAGGACTAGCTCATATTTGCGAGCAATGGGCTTTCTAAGGCAAACCCCTCATCAGCAAGGGAGAGAAAATCATGCTAATAAGAATAATACTGAGGGATGTGACATCCAGGAGAAAAAATCCTAAACCAGTTGTAGCCCCTCTGAGTTGTAAAATACTCATCTTGATTGCCTTAGAAGGATTTAAAAGTTTTCAGCAGCCATCACAGTAATCTTCCAGGATTTTTTTGGTGCCTTATGGTAAAGAATAAACAGCAGTTTCAGCCCTACATGGTATGCTGCAAGTCACTCTCAACCAGAGATCTCTTCCGTGACCGTGCTTATTGTATGGATGCAAAAGGAGTTTATTTTAAAAGTGTAATCAGTTCAGAAGCAATTAATAAACACTTTGCAAATGCTACTCCTTTGTGTTCATTAGTATTCTTTAATAGCTATTCACTTTGAGTTACAAAAACTAACACAGCATGTGAGAAAAACAGCAGAGGTGCTTCAAATACCTCTTGATAAATACTGTTGTTTTCTGTATTTCTTTGCAGCAGAATGTAAAGCAAACCAGGCAGGATTCTTGGCACGTGAATTCTTCTCATCTGGGTGTTGTTTCAGCCTCTGAGGAACACTTTTCTGTTTAATATGTACGATAACACCTCATGAATATACAAGTCTTTTCTCAGCACATGAAATTTGTGCCCTGTTCTCCCTGTAGAGTCTGACAAATGAAAGGAATGGGTTTGGGTTACTTCTGCAGATTGTATCGCTTGTGAATTTTTCCATAATCAGCTGTTAGATCCATAAACGCTACTAACAGCACTGAAGGGGTGGGAAATTGTTAGTGTCTGGAATGAAAACCAGTGTTTACATAAATAAATATTTTAGCACAGCCTTCTTTCAAAGGCACTGTGCATTGTTGAGATGCCCCACTGGTTGTCAGAGGGATGGAAACAGGGAAAAAGCATGGCTGCACTGAGAAACAGTATATGACCCTCAGTCCCCAGTGCTTCAGGGAGCACAGAGATCAAAATGCATTTTAAGAAGGTAGTGGTGTGGGAAGGATGATGCTATATTGAGAAAACGAGCTCCTAATGCAGGGAAGGGCGGGCCACAAAAGGGGATTTATATAAGTTTAGTTCATCTCTTTTCTAAAACAGTTACCCTGGGTGCTATTGTTACAAGAATTGTGCTGCCACACATGTCTAGGAGATGGGAAATTTATCTATCACCTACTTGCTTGTTATTTGTAATTTTGCAAGACTGACATCTAAACCCTGATATTTTTCAAGACTACTCATTCAAGCATTATGCCATCCAACAATCTCTCCTAATGACAGACTTGGTGGAAGCCTTGTTAACTGCCTGTTCTATGCTGCCTGCAGTGTGTTAAATGCTGAATGAAAGGGACTGAATTTTTCTTATGTTATTTGATTCAATTTGAAGCAGTCTTGCTGTGTACGTAGTGTCAGTAAAAAAAAAGGGGGGGGGCAGGAAATGTTTAGATAATCCAGTTCTTTTTAAATAATTTGTATCTGTTGTCTATTTTGTTTAATAATATTAATCCCAAAGGAATAAGAGAATTTTTCACTGGCTCCTTTGGACCACCTGTGATAGTTAATGCTGTGCAGACACGTCCACTGAAGGGGTAGTTGCTTGGAAATGTAGGGGAGGATGTTCTCAGGAGCTGTTAACAGCCATCTGTTAATAATCTGATATATTTTTCAGTGGTTTTCAATGGATGAGGTTTTAAGGGCTGTGAACACCCTGACATGGTGACATATGTCTGACCCAGCCAAGTGTTTCATATCTGCTGCTTTGCTGGCCAGTAAGACCTGTCAAGAAATATCAGTTCAATCAGAACATGTTTTTTCTATCTAGTTCCCAGCTTCCTTTCTAAATCTTGCATCATTTCCCAGCTGGGTCCACTGAGAGCACAAAAGCAAAGAAACAGCAACCTTGCTTTATATTCTTTCAAGACAGCCGTCACCAGGTAGGATTTACCCAGTCTAAAATCCAGTATTAATCCCCTCTCAACAGAATTTTCCAGCCTGACATATATGATGATGATGGAAATGGGAAGTGAAGGAGGGTGGCACCAGCCATAGGCTGAAGTATTCGTAATACAGACACGCAGACAACCAGCATAAGGCTTGCTTGGGTTTGTTTCAACTCCCACCAAGGAAGAAAGGAATTTTTTCACCGAACTTTGAAGAGGAAAAGATTTTCTGCTTGGAAACAAAGAACTTGAATTTTGTCAGCATTTTGGATATCGGAAGGGTGAAATAGCCATTTATTACACTACTCATGGTCCTGGTTTGGGGTGGAACTTTCAACTTGATTTTCAGCTGAGAACTTCTAAGTGTAGGTGTTATTTTATCCAGCTATTTTTTGAGAGAAGAAGAAAATATCATGTGCGTAAGATAACCCTGGCTTATCAGCCTCCTACAGGAGCAGATGTGAATGAACACCATTCTGCCAGACCTGGCAGTTCTTAGCACTTTGAACCTTTAAAATATGCTTGGCAACAGTAATTAACAAAAAATAAGTCATTTGAGTTAAACTTCCAATTAAACATAATATTTCTGCAGACTTGTATTTTGCTATTTTTAATTAATTTCCTTTCTTTTTTCTTCATCTGGTTCAGC
>NW_009646848.1:1407538-1429052 GCF_000708025.1 Charadrius vociferus | reverse complement strand
GCAGAAGGCTAAAATCATTCCCTTTTAATTTTTTTTTTATTACTCCTTGACTGGAATCTTGTTATTTGTCTTCAAATAATGTACACAGGTGTCAGACCTGTTAATTAATTCTGTTGTTCTGGTTTTGTTTACAAATTATAATGAAATGAGCTCCTTATGAAATCTATTAATATCTCCTTGTACAAAAAGAAAATTGAATAATATTTACTAATAATGCACAGGTTTGACAGAAGAGATTCCCAAGGATTTTGACATAAATGTGTTTAAAAAAGTAAAAAAAGTATTACGGACTCCAGGGAAAAAAAAAAAAAGAGTTGCTTAGAACAGTTTTAACATAAAGGAAACCTGATTTTTATCAAATTACTTGTTCTTATGCTGGAGAAGGGGAGAGATTTTTAGCTGGTGCTTACAGACAAGGCAAGATGTTACTGTCTGCTACTGTCTGTCTGTTACTGCCTTTGTGCGACTCCACCGATCTCAATGCCATGAATGTAGCCTGGAGCAGAAACTTGACTCTACTTTGGATGCAGAGTCTACTCTCACAGAAACCAAACTAAAGCTCTTCAGTAGTGCCAGTGAAAGTAGGATCAAGCTTCTAATATTTTTCTTCCAGTGTAAATCCTTTATAAAGGTCTCCTTTGGTGCTCTTTCCTATCCTTTAGAGACTCATTGCTACTTCTTGTTGCGGAGGAGTTTATTAGTTACTGTCATTGTTACCTGGCTGGAAGGATGAGGCTATTCTCCTTTACGCTGTAATCCTTGGAGAGTCAAGTTTGGGTTACAGCCTCTAAACTTCATAGCAGTGAATCCTACTTAATGTTGTGGTCTTGGGTCCTCCACTAACATTACTGAATCTGTCCCATCAGATGACTTTATAATCTGTGCTCTGCACTTTGGAGATTCACTCCTACACGTCATCAGGCAGACAAATATCTTACATAAACAGTGGATATTTAAGTTCTTTGATGGAAACATCATTTTTTAATAGAAAATGCTAATGATAACAATTGTCTGAAAGCGGAAAATTGGAATAGCGGGGAGGTTTCTGTCTGACCTGCACTGGGTTAGACTAGTTCACCCTGTCTCTTTTTCATGGTTTGGGCGGAACCTGTGACCGACAGAAGCTCCCCCACTAACTCTCTTCAAAGAGAGAGGCAGAGAAGAGAGAGAGAGAGAGACTTATGAGTTTAGAAGGAACTAAACTACTTTAATGAAATATTAATAATAAAATAAAAAAGAAATAAGGCCGCCCAAAGCCTGACTAAGTGACAGACAGAAAGTGGATTCTGGATCTGCAGTCAGGATCAGGATCAAAGGCAGACGAACAGACAGAGTCCTCCTCGGACGTCGGCCATTGAAGAAAAAGGGCGACCCTTTGATCCCTCAGCTTTTATACTGACCATGATGCAGATGGGATGGAATACCCCGTTGGTCAGTTTTGGGTCACCTGTCCTGTTCACTCCTCCTCGCAGGTGGGACCCCACTGTGCTTTTCCACTTCCGACCCTCCAAGGGGGCAAATAACAAAGTTGGTTGCCCGTGGGTGTTACAGCAATAAGTATAAGCAGGAGCCTCTCTGCATACCGTGCCTGGGCATCAGCTATAAACACAGGTCTTATCACTCTGAGAGTGAACACTGTCTGCACAATGTGGTGTTAATTTCAGTGGTTAGAAGAGGCCCAGCTAAGAAGCAAAGTTACTGAACAAAATTGGTCCTGTTTTACCTCAAACCAGGGCACTCTTCTTCTGTACCTTTTAAGAGGCAGTACAGAACTCCCCAGAAAACACACTCTCCCCAAATTGTAGCCAGTATATATAATTTTACTCTGTTATATAATTATATAATTATATAATTTTCTGCTTTTAAAATTCCCACACTATGCATAGCTTACACCTTTCATATTTCCAATAAAAAACCATGCTATTTGGAGACAGAAAATAATTTTCAAACTAAGCTTATGAATATTAGTAAATTATCTTCAGTATTTCTGAAAGTAGATGAGTCTATGAAAGTGTTGACCCAGTTCTAGCAGACAGATTCCCCCCATGTCCTGCTTCACAGACCTGGTGTTATTCTGCTTTTTCTACCTGGTAGCTAGCTGATCTATGATTGTTTTCTGCAGCTCAAAGAACAGCTGGCTTTCCATAAGTAGGATGACCATTTTAATATCAATCTCTGTAGATTGCTTTGAGATCCTTTAGAAATGGAGGCTAGGTTTGTCATGTGGTGAAACTTGCCCAAAACTGTCACTCAGACAAAATGAGACCTGAACGGCTTTGCCAGCTTGAACAGCTTCAGATGATTCTGGAATGTACTGGGAAAAACAAGGAAGGCACAGATAGCTGTTCTGGTGAAAGCTCGCCCAAAGCTCTGATCTACATCTGACCTGTTCAAATTGATTCAGGTATGCAACAGAAAGGAACAAGAGGCACAGAGGAACTCTTAACAAGTTTACATCCTTGTAATGTATTAGTGACCCCAGAAAAGACCATTAATTGGCTAAATATATGGAGAAAGCTAAAGCAGCCTGGGATGACCTGAAAATTAGGTAATTGGTGACTTACTGGCCATCTCAGTTAGGCAGCAATTAATGGTGAAAACACTTGCTGAGGGAAGGATCCACATCCCCAGATATACAGCATTATACAGAAGGATAAACTTGAGCTGGAACAGCTACATGTAGAAGCTGGAACACCAGGCAGGTCTTTGACACTTTTACCAGCTGGAATAAACATACTTGTTATGGCCAAAGCAGTCTCGACATGGGCATTTAATTTAATTTATTGCCAACTAGTGCAAACTTTTGATTGCTGATTTGGATATTGAGAAAAAAAGAAAAAGTAAACATTTAAACAAACTTTTAGAGAAACACCTTTCCTCCCGTTTCCCCAGCTCATCTTCAAACACCACTCCCACTTCTTCCTGGTCTCAATTTCCCTTGTTTTTGCCATGCTTCACACTCAGTCTCTCTCAATTCCTTCAAGGATGTGATGGGCAGTGCTGGAAGATGAGGTTGGAACATAATGGTGTCTCTCTGCCAGTTCATGCATTTTAGTCATTTTCCTTTGCTCTGGCATGGGTTACCCATAGGCTTCAGACCTTTCGGGGTTGTCCCTGCTCTGGTATGGGTTCTCCACAAGTCACGTCCCTCAGACGTGTCCCTGCTCTGGCATGGAGCTTCTCCTTCCAAGGGTGTATCTTCAGCCATGTCCTCAGCAATGTCTTCTTCCATGTGTCTCCTCACATATCTCTTCCCCTTTGTGGGTGCTGCTCTTTCTTAGA
This sequence comes from Charadrius vociferus, assembly GCF_000708025.1. Lineage (NCBI taxonomy): Eukaryota > Metazoa > Chordata > Aves > Charadriiformes > Charadriidae > Charadrius > Charadrius vociferus. The sequence continues at coordinate 1,425,770 of NW_009646848.1, read as the reverse complement.
TCTGTTTGAACAGAGGTGCCATGTGCTCTGCCATGGATCTTCTGACTGGCTCTGACAGGCTGAGGTTTCTGGAGCACCATGGGCTGTTTGCATCCATTTCAGAGTTGGAAGTAACTGTGACTGGCATGGGGCAGCTCACTGACTCTTCCCACACACAGCAGCCCTGCAGCCCCCTGTTACAGAAACCCTGCCAGTTATGCTCAGTGCAGTGTTGTTGCCCTGAGTCCATGGTGCCACTCACAGCCATACTGGAGCTTTCAGCTGGGGGGGTGTGTGTTCTGCAGCGACTGTGTGTGTGTGCGTTTCACAGCTAAAAATTGCCAGCCATCCGCTAATACCATCTCCCTTAGTAAATAAATCTTAGATCTTAAGTCACTGAATGGGGTTCTTTTCTTGTGGCTACCTCACCCTAAATTGCTCAGCACAGCTTACTTTCCTTTTAAAATTGTTTCTTTATTGTCGTGTTCAAGAATATGCTGCTAGACCAGGCGGCCTGTTCAGATCCTCTCTGGGAGGCAGGCTCTGACCAGGAGTCTTTGGCAGGGAGGTATCTTCAAGGAGATTTTTGTAGTCTGGAAAACTCAATACCAACTGCAGAAAGTGGAGAAAATGTCCATGCTGTGGGAGCAACTGACTTGCAACACCTGAGTCAAGAGAAGTGTTAATGCACTACAGCAAATGGCAGCTTATGCTGCCTGGGGTGTACTACTTGGATATGTTCTCTGCTTGCTGGAAAAATATATTCCAGAATATTCCAGTAAAAGAATATGCTAAAATAGACTATAAGAATATGCTAAAATTTGAATCTGCCTTAGCAGCTTTGTGATTTTTCCAGAGCTCAGAAGTTTGTCCAAATGTGCTCCTGATTCTGCCTTCTGAAATAGTCAAAGTTTGAACAAAAGATATTTTCCCCAGTGGTTGTATTGGGCAAATGCAGTTTTCTTACAGGGCATCCTTGAGGCAAAATAGGCTGAAACCTTTCATAAAAAGTAAAAATATCTCACTTACTGCAGTAATGTTAATGTAACGTCGCTTCTCCATTTTATGAGGTAGCCATAGGGCCTTCAGTCTCTACCACTGGATAAGTGCTTTCTCTTATGAGGCCAAGATAGTGGATGACATTTTTCTCTAACTGTGAAACACTCTAAAACTCATCTCCATGACATCCACAGCAAATGTATAGATTTTTAAATGCGCTTTTTTTTTCCAGCCAGGAAATGCTATCCCAAAAGGATAACATTTCCAAAAGTGTTTTATGTCTGATCTTTATTTATACAACCACAGATGCATATGTATGGTTTAAAAAAACATTAAGATTTCTTTCCGCTTTGTCATGTGACTATGCCTTTAAAAATACTACAAAATAAAATATTGTGGAAAGTCTGTGGCTACAGTGTTGCATTTATTTCAGCATTTTCAAGAGTGAGTGGGACTTCAGCGCTGAAGATCTAGATCTAAATGTCTAAATTCTTTCAAAATTACATTTAGGCTTTTAAATAATTTGAATCCTTTTGCAAATTTTATGAAAGATGTTCATAATAAAATAGAAGAGCAGATACTATATACTTGTAGGTTGCCAGAAAAGCCAACAAAATGCAGATCACAAGAAGGAAATGCACATTTTTTTTTCCAGGCTTGCACTGTGATTTGTTTTTTGTTCCAAAGAAAGAAGGCACTGATAAATGTATCAATGAGCTTTGAAGAGAGCTGTTGCTCAAAAACAATTCGGCAGTGTTTTCTTGGCAGTATGTCAAGAGTAGGCACTACCTTCTTGTTGCTGATTCTGGCAGAGAAATCAGAGTTTTTCCAGTCTGCAAATGGCAGAACATCAAAATGTTACAATGCTGTGTTCCTGAACATGATGAGGGGTTTCTTTCATTAATGAAAGATAATGTCAATGTACAGAATCCACATTTCAAATTTTACGGTGCAATGAGTATCATCCTGTTATTAAAAGTGTTAGAGGTCAGGAGGACAAGGCTTTTTTTCTAACTCTGCTTCTAATTTGTTGTATGGCCTTGAGGCAAGCCAGTCCACATATCTGTGCCTCAATTTCCCCAGCAGCAGGCTGGTGACAATAAGAGCTACCCTGTGGATGCTATGAGGCCAAATAGATCGGTAGTTTTGAAAGGACTGAGACTGTTGTATAGAGCTTGTTATGTAAGTGTGAAGTAATAAAATGCAAACTAATGAAATATGATCAGACCTGTCACTGCTCATTTTCTGTTGTATGCCCCTTGGAACAAATGAATTGTGAGTGAAACCTGAAATATTCCAATGTTACATCTGGACAACCACAGTAAAATGGGAAAAATACTTATTTCAGATTCTAATCTGTATTAGCATCTTCTCCATCATTTTTATATATATTCTTACATAGTTCATTGCAGCTTGACTCCTGCCCTTCTTGGATCTCAATCTAAAAACCTTGTTTTGCCTATTGTCTTCTAATTGCTCTCTCCCAAGTATTTGACTCTATTGCCCTTTGTATCTGCATGGTGACACCACTCCTTTAATTATATGCTTATTTTGCTCTTGGGCTCAGAACACCCCTTAAGAAAAAGAAGGACCATCCCTGTGATAACTGTTCACTCCCTCGCCCTGCCACAAATTTCCTGTGTGATGTCAAGCAAAGGCATTTAGGATGTCCCATAGCATTGTCCACCCAGGGTCAAAGAGGCTAATTGATAGCACTGAGGTAGCACAACGGTCACAGGGAGCTCAGATGGCTATGGTAATGATGATGCACAAAAGGACTAGACAGAGAGATAGGGAGGTAAATAACCACGGCTTCACCAGATACTCAGCTTTGAGAATAAGCCCTACATGCAGCTGCAGTTCTACTGGTACTGACAGCAGTCTGAATGCAGAGGTACCTCTTGGAGCCACCAGGCACCTAATCTAGGAGGAGGTTTTTCTGCAATGCCTTTGGCATTAATTTAATCTGTCTTTATCTTTTTCACTCCTGCCTTGGAGCCACCGTATTATTCCAGTGCTGGGCTTCCCACAGGATTCTGCCAGGTTCACTTATATTCTGCAGTCTCTTCACTAGTCTATTCTTACTCTCCTCTGACACCTTGCTCCATGAGGCTACTACCTCCATCCGCACTCCACAAACTGTGGATACTCCAGTTTTGCCTCCCTCCTGTTCTCCCAACCCAATCCAATCCTAGTCAGAAGGGTCCTGCTTTGCCAGACTGTAATTTTCACCTTCAATTGCAAAGGACAGAGGAATCATGGAATCATAAAATCATAGAATGGTTTAGGTTGAAAAGGCCTTAAAGATCATCTAGTTCCACCCCCCTGCCATAGGCAGGGACACCTCCCACTAGACCAGGTTACTCAAAGCCCCATCCAACCTGGCTCTGAAAACTTCCAGGGATGAAGCTTCCACAACTTCTCTGGGCAACCTGTTCAAATTTTTCACTGTGAGAGCCTTTACCACTCTCACAGTGAAAAATTTCTTCCTAATATCTAATCGAAACCTGCCCTCTTCCAGATTAAAGCCATTACCCCTCATCCTTTCACTGCATGCCTTAGTAAAAAGTCCCTCCCCAGCTTTCCTGCAGGCCGCTTTAGGTACCGGAAGGCTGCTATAAGGTCTCCCTGGAGCCTTCTCTTCTCCAGGCTGAATAACCCCAGCTCTCTCAGACTGTCTTCATAGGAGAGATGCTCCAGACCTCTGATCATCTTTGTGGCCCTCCTCCAGAGGGACCCGCTCCACCAGGTCTGTGTCTTTCCTATGCTGGGGGCTCCAGAGCCGGAGACAGTACTCCAGGTGGGGTCTCACCAGAGCAGAGTAGAGGGGAAGAATCACCTCACTTGACCTGCTAGCCACACTTCATTTGATGCAGCCCGGGATACAGTTGGCTTTCTGGGCTGCAATTATGCATTGCCACCTCATGTTGAGCTTCTCATCAATCCGCACCCCCAGTCCTTCTCTTCAGAGCTGTTCTTGATCCATTCTCTGCTGAGCCTGTATTTGTGTTTGGGATTGCCCTGACCCAGGTGTAGGACCTTGCACTTGGCCTTGTTGAACTGCATGAAGTTGGCATGGCCCCACACCTCCAGCCTGTCCCAGTCCCTATGGATGGCATTCCTTCCCTCCAGTGTGTCTACCTTGCCACACAGCTTGGTATCATTGGCAAATTTGCTGAGAGTGCACTCAATCCCACTATCCATGTCAGCAACAAAGATGTTGAATAGCACCGGTCCCAGTACCGACCACTGAGGAACACCACTTGTAACTGGCTTCCACTTGGGCATCGAGCCGTTCACCACAACCCTTTGCGTGCGACCATCCAGCCAGTTCTTTATCCACCAAGTAGTCCATCTGTCAAATCCATGTCTCACCAACTTAGAGACCAAGATATCATGTGGGACAGTGTCAAACATTTTGCACAAGTCCAGGTAGATTACATCAGTTGCTCTTCCCTTGTCCACTACTGCTGTAACCCCCTCGCAGAAGGCCACCAAATTTGTCAGGCGTGACTTGCCCTTAGTCAAGAAAGAAGAGGGGGCACTCTTTCTTCACCTCTGAAATATGGCTGTAGATAGTGGTCTCCTTTCCTCCAAGGTTTCCTATGACCTGATGCTTTCTTGGCATCCTTTGTATTCCATATATGAGGCAGTTTAGTGGCTGTAGACTTCAGTACCTTTTCTAAGCACTCCACGTTCCTTTTTCACTCCTGCTTTTACCCTTTTCTGTAACCACCTGAAGCCCATGACTGTATATTACCCTCTGCTTTTTTTTCCATCCTGTATTTTCCTATTGATTTCCACTTCTTAGTGACCATTTTTGCCACCTGGTTGTTGTCTCCCGTTGTGCTGAATACATGTTAGCACACAATGTATGTTTGTCCATCATCCTTAAGTGCTGGGTGAAAGCCAGCATGCACAGGCATATATTTTGCTGTATTTCTTTCTTGATTGCCTGTATATACTACCCTTGCCAGCATTGCTATACTTCAGGCCTGTAAAATGTCACATTCAGCATATGCATGCATCTTTTTCTTTCCTTACTGCACTGCTTTCCAAACTTGCTATCTGTGTGGGGAGCTGAACTATACTCTAAGCATGCAGTGTATATCATTCTCTCCATTACATCCCTTTTGATTATATGTGCTTAAGGTGAACACCGTCAGATTGGTATGTTTTGCATATTTGCTGTGATACAAGGCTCAGTAAAGGAAGTGCAAGGTTTTTGACAGGGTATCATGGGAATGCATGCAAATTCACTGTGGTGTGGGGTACAAACTGAAGGCACGGAGTGGGTTTTGACATGGTAATATTCATGATGTGGCCAGTGCAGCATGTGAAGATATATGTGTGAGGCGTGTCAGAGAAGGTGCATGTATGTACAAGTGTGTCTGGGTTGAGCATTGTGTGGTATTTCCAGCATAAGGTGCAAGATGTAGCCTACACTTGTTTGTGTGTGTGTGTATCTGTGTGCTCAAGGTGGTGTGTTCACAGATGTGTATTTGTTGTGGGAATGATATGCAATGACTTTGCCTATTCGATGTGATGTATTTTCAGCTCTGCTTACTGTATGTTTGGCAGCAAAGTGTCTTTGAACCCCAGGTAATGGATGCAGGGGATGCTGCTGCATGAAAGCACATCTCAGCCTTCTGTCATCTCTGTGAGAGACAAGGTGGTTGGGCAGGCAATGACATCAAAAGGTAAGGAAAGCTTTCTGTTCCTGCTAATCTCGCTGCACCATGAGGGGAAAAAGGGCAGGTGCTACTGGAGGAATAATAGGATATTGGAAGAGACAAGAAGCAGGACCAGTCTCAGCTACAGCCTGAAGAAAAGGTAAAGGAGGAGGACTCTGTTTGGACAAGGATATATGCCATCAACTCCTGATCTCCCTGACATGTTAGGAGACACTCTCAAGTTCCCCAGGCAGTCACCATCCTCTTGCAGACCCCCTGCGCAACTCCATCAGTCCTTTGGGAACAGGATCCATAGTGCTGAGCACTGGCAGGAGACATCATATCTGGGACAGCAAAAGCAGATTTCCAGGAGGAAGGAAACAGGCTGCAGATTTGGTGGCAGTTGTGAGACTTGCCATGTACAAGTTGCCTGTGCACTGAACCAGGATGCTTTTGCCCCAATATACAGCAAAAAGTTACATCCTCTGCAAACACTAGGGATTTACAGTTGCTCACCTAAAGCCATGCTGCTATACGGAAGACTATTCCAAAGAGGTCAAGTAGCAAGTTAGCAAAGACAAGGAGGAAAGCTGACTGAAAAGCTTATATGAAGTGGTCCAAGGGTGGTAAGGTACACCGAAGGCTAGGAGAATGTCCTGCTAAAAGTAACAGGGACTGCTACCTCCTGAAAGCTCTCTAGATTCCTGATCCATGTGGGGACACTGCAGGACACTGCTCAGATGATCAGAGAGGATTGTGGCAAAACAACACCACAGGGTCCTGAGCTCTGACAAAGACTCATTTAATCTGGGGTGGGAGGGAGTAGACAGGATATAAATCAGGTCAGTTTTTCCTTCAGCTAATAATCCAGTACATTCAACCTTAATGCAGTTCTAGCAATGCCCTCACTTGAAAATTAAGATCTTTACGTTCTACTGCTTCCACGTATCACTATTTGTACCATTTATTAACAATCTTTTAATTCCCAAAGAACAATACAACATCCAGATGATATTGGCCAGACTGCAAAATTAGGGAGAATTGGACCCTTACTGTACAGAAGGGTACTGCAAGAACCAGCTTTTTCAGGAGAATATTAACTAGTTCCTGTAACACATATATATCCAGGTATGAGCTGTGCTTTGGGACTCATACGAGCTTCCAGGAACACAAGTACCATGGGGCTTGAAACAATATCCTAAGGATTGGAAGTGCAAGCTGGGGCAGCTGCTGTTCATGGTCAGCCGTGCTCTGCCTGCGTCAGTCCTGCGAGTGCCCTGCCAGCAATGAGCTCTCTAGTTACACTCTGTGGCTCATCCTGGGGGAGCGTTTATTGGAGACTGAGTGACAGGAATGAGCCAGAGTTTCTCCCTCTGGTAGTCTTATTTCTGTTTTAATCAGTGTTTCTTTCATCTTGGACATGACCATTTTATGGAAGTGAAAACATCAGGTTTTAGCATAATTTGGGACCTGTTATGTTAGCCCAGATATCCTTCACAGTGATGTTTTGAGGCCCTAGTACCCCAGGCCACCTTTTTTTTTCTGCTCCAGGAGGATGCTTTCTTCCAAAGCAAATACCAGAGTGACTGGAGAGAGGATCCCAGGTGCAGTGATAGTGACCAAGGCAGAGTATTAATTACTTAACCTCTCTTAACCAGCTGAGCCCCTAGTTTCCCCCAGGCCTTGCTCCAATTCCATTTCCATAACCCACAGAATAAAGGTGACAGCCTTCAAGCAGAGGCTAACATTTCACATATGGACCAGGCAAATCACATTCAGCAAATGTGCCCGCCTGCCGTTTCTCTCAGGGATGGCACTGACAAAACCACGCAAAACAGGATAGCAAACAATGTTCACCAAACAAGTACAAACACCACTGATGCACCATTTTCCTTGGACAGGGGTGAGAGGGGGAGTGGGAGAGGCCTGCTCAGGCATATGCCATAGCAGTTTTCTACTTGAGCCAGCAGACAATACCACAACCTAGACAGCAAAACATGTTAGAAGTTGAAATTCAAATTATTTCAGATGATAGTAGAAGCTTTCAGCTGATCTCTGCCCATCTGTCTGGAGTCACAGCACCCTTCTGCCATACAGGGGGAGCTTGTTTTAGTCATGATTGTGGATTGAGCACAGAAACTGCTGCTAGGGGCAGGCTCTGAGTTTACATGGTGCAGGATGAATTACTGCCTCTCCCTCAGCACTAGCAACAAAAGCTCACGCTGTTTTATTCACGTGAGTTTCAGTGTCGTAATTCTTGACTTCTGTGCTCCAAGCGACTCTCTCACGCAGTGCACGGCAGGGCAAGAGCTGATGGTTGCATCTCCGCAGCATCAGCACGGCCCGGTTCTGCTGCTCCAGCCAGCGGCACCTGCACAAGCTGCAGGCGATGAAGAGGAGGGAGGAGGTGGAAGAAGCGGCACATCTCTCGCCGCTTCCCCAGATGACAGCATGCATCCCTTTCCTCCTCATGCGCTGCCGGTACCCGACGTGAAGTTATGGTGCTGAGCAAATGGCACCCGCTGGTCTCGCCAGCTCCCAGCAGGATTCCTTCCCTCTCAGCGCACAAATATCCGCAAGGAAAAGCAGCCTAGATCTGTCGCTACTGCAGGCTTACTTTTCAAGGAGTCCCAGATTTCCTTGTCTGCTTTTCCTATCTTTAGAGGGCCCTGAGGCACGGAGGGGCCTCCCCAGGGCCACCCCCACACATTCTGCCCGTGGCTGGGAGTCCCACCTCAGTCTGAGCTGTCATGAGACAGCAAAGGCTAGTGGCTCCCCAAGGAATATGGCTGGCAAGGCACCATGGGACCCATCCTAGTGCACCCAACAGGGGAACAGGGCAGGCCCAGAAATGGCGGCCAGGCCCAGGCACGAGCCCTGACCACAAGGGTCATCATGGTCAAGATGAGAATCCCATCTGCAGGCCAGGGTCAGGCCCAGGCCCAGTGATAGCAGGGCTGTGGGGATGGGCTTAGGGCTAGCTCATTGGGGCTCATGGCCCGGCAGGGCAGGGCTGTGGGGAGCTGGAGACAAGCCCTGCTGCAGCATCGCTGTGGCAGGGGCTGAGATGGAGTCCTTGGCCATGGGCAGAGTGATGGGTCGCTCTGGGGGCCTGACAGGGACAGTCAGGACTGGTGGTGCCCTTGGGGCCCCATCAGCTGGCTAGGGCCGTTCAGGCTGTCTTAAAATGGCAGAGAATGCCTCATTACACTTCTTAAGACCTTCTCGTGTCATCCAGGTCTAATTAAAGTTCACGCTGGTGGTACAGCAACACACAACCAGGTGTGCGTGTGACAACATAACCAAAAAAGGAGAGAACTGACTTGTCCTGGTAGACAGGACAGAAGAAAACTGGGCTTCTGGAAAAAAGTAGCAGCAACAAGTTCTGGCAAAGCTTTCCCTTTATTTACAAGCCCACATTGGAAAGAAATGCTAGTCACCCATTTTGGACCAAGCCTGTGATTTTCAAATGCGTCTTTATTGATTGGTTGATTTAGCTCAAGTAGTATGAACTTTATTTTACAAGAACCTGCAGCTAACCAACACAAAAAAGAATTACCATCATTACCTCTTACAATACCGGACTAGCGCAAAAACAGAAGTAAATGCCACAATCCAGTTAAAAGAACCATAAAATAACTAAATTAAACTGTAAACTCTACATGTAACAAACGGCTGAGATTAGTCCCACACATGTCACTTAGAAATCCATCAGCGGGAGGGGAGGTCTGAACACAAAACCAAGCACTCCAGACGCAAACTTTTTCTCTCCTGAGCGTACCTAAGCATGGGCTTGTTTGAGGCAACACACAACCACGTGCTTGGCAGCACACGTGTGAGCAAGTGGGACAGCGACAGAGAGATGTATACCACCTGCTCACATCTCGTCTTTTACCCTAGAAAGCCTCCTGGGTCTGTTCTCTGCTTCATAACATTCAAACCTTCCTAAAACAAGAGACTGATGTGGATTTGCACCCAAAGGTTGTGAAAAGAGCTTGGTAATTGGAGGAGAGTGGGCCAAAAGGAGAGGACTGATCACTCCAGGCAGAAACTGAAGTTATCTAAGTTGGCAGTAGGTACAACTCATCCAAACGCATTTATTCCAATGAGCACATGATGGAACAGCAAACCTGAAGTTCAGGATGAAAAATGGGGGAATACTAACCCACTAATTTCATCCCTTGCTCCCCCATTTTCTGTCTGCTTGTTATGACTCCTCTGTCTACATCCTTTACGTACCTTCCCTTCTTTCCCATTCATCTGCTACTTCCCATACCACACAGGCAGTTACCCTCCTGCCCAACTACACTGCCTCCTTGACCTTCACACGCTTCTGCCAGTGACTCCCACTTCACACTCCCAGCCTGCTCTTCTGTCTCATGTACCTCTGCGGAACAACAGTCAGAGAAGGCTGAAACCTGACTTCCCATCTCACACAATCAGAGGAGCACTCACCTTGATTTCTCATTCTTGAGGAACGCAGAGACCTGGGATCTAATCTAACTTCATGTAAACAGATCAAACACCTTCAACTTATTTTGGAATCTGCCTGTCTCCTTCTTCCTTCTTGGCTGTTCCTCCCTCTTGGTCCCTCCCTTAAATGTAGGAATGTTTACAGTAATTCAGGTCCCGTTTGCTGATTTTTAGATAAAACCCCAGAATTTTCCTGAAAGTCAGCTCACTCCCCAAACCCCATCCCTTCATCTGAGTTATGGCAGTTATGGGAAAAATCTGCTGTTTGTGCCACTGAGAAGAAACTGCTTTGGCATGACAGCATAAGGCTTGCACAGGACAGCATCTATCTGGTACCCTTCTAAGAACAACACTGGCTTAAAATAAAATACTTTAAAAAAAAACTACAGAGAATCTATTCCCCTTCAAGTCTAAAAGCACCTCTCTTGTGGCAAAGAGTGGCACTGTTGTCCAATCACAAAAAGCCAGCAAAACACATGTGGGAGTGACTGATTTCTTCCGCTTGTGCATTTGGTGCAAGAGCTGTACAGGGATGAGACATGGAAGGAAAGGCTAAACCCACAAGACTCCTGCCATCTTCAAATCTGCAGAAGATTGGTACAAGGACAAAACTGACATAGTTTTCTGTGTTCACCAATAACAAGACCATTAGTAGTTAGTTACTTTAATGCATAGCAAGGGAGACTGAAGTTAGGTAGTAAGAAAAGCGCTCTCACTTGAAGGCTAGCTAGGAACTGGAATAGACTATCTCAGCAGCCTCCAGGATCCGTCTCAGTGAAGTTCACTAAGAACAGGTTAGATGAGCAGCCACGGTGGACATGTTTGGTATACTCAGTCCTGTCTCAGAGCTGGAGTGGGCTAGTCATTCTCTTGAGGTCCTTTCTAGCCCTATGCTTATGAGTTTATCAGTTGGCTACACTGAAAAGAACAAAATGGTCATCTCAAATTTTTCTGTCCAGCACTTGCAATTAAAGCAGCAAAGAAAAAAAAAAAATTCCTTCCTTTTTTTCCCCAACCTTCACATCTCACAGCCAAGGAGTTCCCAGCCCTCAGAGTTAGTCCTTCTAATACTGACAGAAGTGACGGGAAACGCAATACTCTTGGAACGCTTCACAGGTAGGAGCTGGAGTGAGGACTGTCAGCGCAAGACAGCCTTGTGTGGGCAGAGAGAAGTATTTCATAGCTCACTGGATGCTCACAGGAGTGCAGCCCGTGCCACGGGCAAGGTGTGACAAGGTCAGTGTACAATACATGGCATGCCTTCTTCATCCAATGAAAGGGTTACACAAAATGGCCATCCTGCCCAGTCAGTCTCCCCTAGCTCCACCACACTGGCTTGTCCAGCACCCTCCAGTACTGGCTAACTACTTCCAGCTGTGACAAGAGAAGAACTACAAACAGTGAAGTCTCCCCATCCCTTAGCACAGAACCCCTCGTATCACCTTTTCATACACTGTCCCCTTACCCTCCCTCCCTCAATTAAAAAAATAACAGTTATAATTAATGCATGGAAGGTGATGGCATTGTGCATGTGGTTCACTTCCAGTACTCTTCCCCTCTTCTCAGGCATCCTCCTTCCTCCTCTCCAACAGCCCCTTCCCCCCTCCCCCCCCCAATCCATTCCATCAGTCCATCTCTCCTGCATGCCTGGGGGGCTGGTGCTCACTTGCCATAGACGCTTTCATCGCTGTAGGCCACATAGAGAAAATAGTCCTCCTCGTGGTTATCCTGCAAGGGGAGAAAGGGAGAAAGTAACAAACCAAAGCCCTGTAACTCACTACACATGAAAAAGTCCAACCACAAGATCATTGTAACAACCAGAGGGCACTACCTCTCTTTCGCTGTTTCTCCCTCTTTGCATTGAAGGCTTCACTTCCTCATACCAAAGAGCGCATAAAGCCACTCCCTCTCTCTGGCCACAGCTTTACCTCTGAATTCAGGCATGTCACATTTCTGGACACAGTGAATTTACTTGAAGAGCCACAGTCAGAGTGTGCTGCAAACATGCAATAGAAACAGCTCTGGCTGTTGCAGATGGTGCAGTAGAATCTCAGTGCTGGTATGGCCTTAAGATCAAAAGGAGAAACTCGGAAGTCTTTAACAAGTCAAAAATCACCTCTAGATACTTCAGTATTTGATAAATGTGGTTATATTTGTGATTTTTCAGAACACTTTGACAAGTGGCTGTATTTCTAGCCCTGTTTTACATATGGGCAATAAAGCTGAGATGTTAAGGGATTACACTGACACAAAAAGTCTGCAGAGTGTCAGAAACAAAGTCCTGATCTCAGCTCTGGACAGTGAGACATACCTTCCTCCTACATGTCCAGATTTAGAAAACTTCCTGCATGTGTTAATCTTATATTATCTTCATCAGTCCACATACACATTGTCTAGTTATTGTCAAAAAGTGATAGGTCAAATAAGGCTCACAGCATCATACTGGAGCTCTCCTATTAAAACACACAGCAGAAGGAGAAATCAAGGAGAAATCAATCCAGGCTGCAAAGCAGCCGTGATATAATGGCTATATAATTGAGGAACATTCCTCTGATGGGCACAGAATATGCCTTTAAGGTCAATCAATTAACACTGCTCAGTAGAAATGTGGGCTGGCAATGTTTGCAGTGCCCTACAAGGTCCTCTCATATACCACACAAGCTATGAAAAAGTAATTCTGAACAAAGAAGAAGTCTTCTTTGACAATGTTTTTGTAGCCAGTTGGTTGCCCAGTGATACAGTGTTCTTTTACTGGCGAAAAGGAAATCTCTTTTGTATAAACAGGAAAGCTAGTGTGTATGTTCTGACCCCCCCTCCCCGGACACAATCTTTCCTCTGAAATACAAATAATAAAGTGGTTTATTTCTATACTTTGTTAAAGTAGCAAGACTAACATATCATCGCTGGGGCAACTATTCACCACCTGATATGACGACCCTTTCAACTAGCACACAATCAATTAAAATGATGAGACTCCCCAGGCTCCTCTTTATGACTGCAGGATGGAACTTCCCAAACGGATGACAAGATACCGGCCAGGTCAAGGGGATCCGTGTTCAGGCATCTGTGACCAAGATGCACCCACTGCCAGTTGAGTAGTGCTCAGTTGTCCTTCAGTGAGGATACGCATTCTTCTGGGCATTCCAACAAAAGGAGAAAGAGATGGGCCAGGCTTACCTCATACAGCTGGCCCATGGTAGCACTGGTAGGAGGGATGGTATTATTGACAAAGAAGAACAGGGCATCCTCTGGCCTCAGGTGGATCCGCTTTCGGATTAAGAAGTAGAATTGGCCAACTGAAGGGGAACAGAGGAGAACACCTTAGATGTAGAAAGAACCTTTCTTTTTTTTTTTTTTTTTTTTAACCCTAACCATGGTTATTTTCTTTTGGTGGTGGAAATCAGATGCTGTATGTAAAAAGTAGGGAAAAACTAACAATTTGGGAAAGAAAGCAGTAGCTTCCTGATTGTTACCACAGTACCAGCCCATCCACTTGGAGATGGCAGTTTCTCAGGCCATGTACCCTCTAAATCCACACTCCACCTACTATGGTATGAAATGCTCTGCTGCGGGTGGGAAGGCCTCTAACTGGCTTAACCTTTAAATCCTATAGATTAAAGACACCTTAGAGAGTTTAGCCTCAGTGTAAATGGTCATACCATTCCTGAAAACAAATTCCTGAAAATAAATTCCTCACTGTTTGTTTGAGCTATGTTGCACAAGAATGTATTCCACAATCCATTATATACTGCAAGAAAAAGAAATGCTGTTTCTTTAACTCATTGATGTTCTCAAATGAAAACAAATGTAATCACACACAAAACAGCCATGACCATTCAGGAAAGCAACTTTGTAGCCATGACTCCAACCACAGGCGTGGAAAACAATGGGACTATTTCAAGAACTTGTCTCTTCCTGCAACAAGGATACAGCTTCTGGCAACTCTGAAGCTAGGTCATCACTGACTGATGGTTATGCTACTGCCTATGATACACAATTCAGTCATTTTCATCACGGCTAGAAGTCAGCAGTGACACATACATGTTAGCTAAGTCAGTGAGATGCCTCCAAAGATTTCAGAGAATTCTGCATATTGCAATCCAGGCTGTAAGGTACCTAAATATAACAAGGATAGCCAGGTAAACTGGGGTAACGATAAGATGTTGAGCCTGCCCAGGTATTTTCTCGGTGCTGATCATAGAGTAAAAAGCACTTCTGAGACCTTCTCACTGGAAATCGGGAAGAAAGGAAGCAAACTTTGTTACCTGTGAGGTCAGAAGGCACAAGATACTTCCTTTTGTCTAGGTCAGGTACTCTGGCTTTTGGTGCTTTTTCCACAATTACCTGGAGATAGAGAGTGAGAGAAAGCAAGAAAAAAACCATGAGTATCATAAAACGAGATGGACCAAAAAGCATCAGGATATTACCCTTTGAGAGAGATGGTGCTACAGGCCTTTAGATATTTATTTAATCTATAGCAAATACCCATTAAAGAACAGATAGGTGAGGAGAAGACTTAAAATCACTGTCAATAGCTGTGCTGGGATCCCAAGCCTACAGCAGTAAGCACAGTGAGTAAAAAATGGAGACTGGAACAGACATAAAAATAAACCATAATAGCTGAGAAAAAAAATAAATCAGGTCACCTTGATGGTCCCAATGCAGGTTAATTTTGTATGAAGAGGCTGCCAGGAGGCTAATGCATGAACACAAGAAGTATCACAAATTGAACTGTTTCCAGGTTACAGTTCCGAACTGCCTGGCACAAAATCAGCCCTCATCCCAGTAGTCCCACATCCTAATTGCTACATTCACCAATAATAATTGCTCTAAAATGATGCGAAGAATTAAAGAGAAACTGCAGCTCATTGGGGAAAGTATCCTTTTTTTTTAATCCCTAGTTCTTCAGTAGTCATCTGCTACTCTCAGATTTATAACCCTTAAGGTTATTTCCCTACTTCATATAGCTATTGATATTTCCCTATTCATATAAATATCTAATAATTAAAAAACAGGCTACCATCTGTGCAACTGAACCCACACAGACCTTTGACACAAAATACTAATCCTCATTATATTCTGATGTCATCGCAACATAGAAAAATATGAAGCTCAGCAGCTTTAAGGTCAAACAAAGAGATCTTCTGCTACAGGAAAATTTTTGTTACCAGAAATTTTGCCAGGAAAAATGTTTACCTCAGAGGCAGAAAGTATTCCAAAGTGACCTGAGCTCCTTCCATGAAAAGCCTTGGAAACTTTTCCAAAGATTGGAGGTATGTTTCCATGGAACCATTGGGTTTGAACAGAAAAAAACTGCAGGCAGTTTTGTGGGTTTTTTTTTAGACGTATATTTTTGAACTGGTAAAAGATACATTACACGACTCAATTTAACGTGGCTTGCTGTTTTGCAGATGCCATTTTGACCATCTAAACAAGAAGCTGGATTTTCTGAACCTCCTCAACTTTTTAATTCTGTGAGACCCCTATAATTGTAAATACTCCATCTGAGACACCGTGGGACTAATTTGTAAGGGCTCCACGCTCCCATAGCTTCTTTGCAACCCAAATCAGCAACTGTATCTGTTGTGCAACAGAAAAGGCTGAACTGACATGGACTAAGACTTCTTCGGACGCAAAATGGCATTGTCACATCAGTGAAACACTATGCCAGAAAGCAAAAGTTACGATGATGAGCTTGGTGTATTTAGCCTGGACAAAGTATCGTGCTAACTCAACTCAACTCCTTCTAGAACAAGTGAGTATCTGCAAAGCATGTCACACCATAGAGATGCTAGCTTGGACAGCTCTTCTCTGTGCTCCATTTGGACGATCCCAACACAGCCAAACCCACTGAAAATTCTAAGTTTGTTTCCAAAATAGAAACTTGGTCATCTCTGCTACTTCAAGAACTTCAAGCACCTCAATTAGTACAAGGCATTCAAGCTCTTTAAGACAGTTAGTGGTAAGACATGCATTACTGTACAAGATGCAGTTGGTACGTGCTGTGAAGGAAGGACAGTTCCACAATCTCACTGAACACGTGCAGGCCAAACAGCAACAGCACTTCGCACATTTTCTTACCCGCACACCCAACAAGGCAACACCTATCACAATAAATTGCAGTGGAGAGAAACTTTTAGTTCTTGCCTACAATTAAAAAAAACTACCCACAAGCAGAACTGCTAGTGAGCAGCACTGACGGGACCACCCTGACTCAAAAGGGTGACTTGTAGCTTGGTCATTAGATAATAAAGAAAAAGAAGTCATGCCTATGCCTCTATGAAGAGGTGAGAGTGTTGGGGCTTCTAAATCCCTAGGAAGGATTTAAATCAGACCATCACTGAGCTTAAGAGAGATCTGATTGCGAAGAAGCAGGGAAGGAATGGAGGTGCTCTGCTAATCTGACTATCAGTTTGCCTGACAACAGAGGTATCTCTTCTGAAGCACTAAACCCTTCACACACACAAACAAACCTAAAAAGAAAATCCAGAGGACAGATACAGATTATCTGTATGTCTATTGTTGATGGGTGGGGACTGTAGTAATGTGGGACTGTGCCAACAGTATAATCTCAGCAAAATGCTGAGATGTATCAGGGCACTGCAGTGTAGGCAGCCAAATGGACGTCATCTTCAAGGATCCTGCTGTCGGGAAGGGCAGAGACACAAGTGATGTAAAGAACAGTTGTCTGATGCATTCATTTGCTCTGTACACATCTCTGACAACAGGTTACCCCCAACAATTCACATCTGGGCCTTGGCACATGTTGTCTTTTATCCTTAACTACAGCACAACTTGTTATTTTGGTCCTGGCTTTCTCCATAAAGATCTGCTGATGCCCCTCCATCTTGACCTCTTTTACCTCTTGCCAGACCAGGTCTGGTCCCGGGCTCCCCAAAATGGCTCTTCCGGGCACATCCATCATGATCTGCTGTAGAATCTGCTGTGCTAATCTTCAGTTGACAGCTTGTCTCGCTCCTGACCTACAGAGCCCTCTGCGGTCCTCCTCTTAAAACACAGAACTGCATACACTTCACCATTGACTCGCTCCGTTCTCAACCTGCTGTGCTATGCCAGGGGTCCCCAAAACAGCTAGGACAAATGCACCCACATACTGACTTCCAAAAACTTTTGCAAGTCCAGTTGAGGGTCACTCCCAAGATAAAAAATGGTGTTAGCCTGCAGGCAGAACATGTAGTCTTAAACATTCCCCTTTGCCTTTAGGCTTAAGGGGGAGTCTAAGTTACCTCGCAAGCAGTACCCCTGGGCAGTAAATCTAGGACAGATCTCTCCAGTGGGGATGGAAAGAAAGAACATTTGCAAAACGTTTATTAAAAAGGAACAAAAAAAAAATCCCAAGTAATTTGATCTGTCATTTTTTTTCCCCAATTATTATTAGTAATTATAAAGCTAGAAGTTTTCCACAGGCACTCCAAAGGGACCTAAGGATGAGGAAGCAAAGTTTAGCTAGATGACCTTGTTTTCCAAGTGACGTTTTTTCCACAGGATGATTAAACAGGAGGGCAGAAACACTGCGAAGCATCATTTTTCTTTCATGCACAGGAAAAGAACTGAGCAAGACTGTATCGAAAAGACAGGCCAAAAAAAAAAAAAAAAAGGGGTAAAATAAAAATAAAAGGAAAGTATCAGGTGACACGGATACAGATCTTGTTTTCTATGAGGAGTACCCGGTTAACTCGCTCATTGTTCTCCTCCATTTTTACCGAGCTGATGGTAAGCTCCTTCCCCACCCCCCAACCCCACGCACGCAGGCTGCCAGAAAAAGATTAGCAGCGTTCTCGCTGCCGAGTTACCGCCGATCCCAGAAAAAAGGGTGCACTGCGCCCCGCACCCACCCACGGATACAGACCTTCGCACGTTATCACATAAACAGCCACCCCCTTTGCGCCAAAGAGAAAAGCAGCCCGGAATTCGAATCAGACCCTCAAGAGCCCGGTCCCCTTTACAAATCTCCTTCCTTTTTGCCTTAAAAAAAATTTAAAAAATAAAGCAAGCGGCAGACGACAGCCGACAAAGGAGCACAAAGGCGGCAGAGCGCGGAGGGCCGCCAGGCAAGCGGCAGTCGCCGCCGCTGCCCGCCCCCGCAA
>NW_009646848.1:1404349-1407365 GCF_000708025.1 Charadrius vociferus | reverse complement strand
CACCCCCACCCCACCACTACCACCCCCCTCCGTCACGGCACCGCCGGGGCGGAGCGCGGGACCACGCCGCCCGTGGGGGAGGGAAGGCGCAGACCCTTCGCATGTATCGGGGGAAGGGGGCAAGAAGGGATGTGGGTGTCCCCCCACGCGTGACGGGGGAGGCGCGTGTTTTTGGTTGTACATTGATTTATTGCGCGGCAATAATTATTTTTTTTTTTAAGGCAGCGAAATAAACATACGAGTGAGCAACGCCGCAACTCCCCCTCCCCCTGGGTGACTCAGGGGTTATAAATACAGCATGAGCAGGCACATAATCCACCCGAGACTGCGGGAACGGCCGCGTTGCTCCTCCCGCTCCTCCCTCTCTCCCGACCGGCGCAGCGGCGTGGGGCGGTGCTCCGCCCGTGGGAGCGGGGCTCGGCGAGGGTCCGGGGCTTGGTTTCCCCTGCCTGAGGCAAAGGCATCGCAGAGGTGCTTGTCTAAAACGGGGATAATGAGCCTGACCTGTTCTTAAAGTGGCTGTGAGATGTAAGGCTAAAAAAATGCTACTTTTCGTGACCGTCCCTGTCGGATCTGGATTGTTCCCCTGTTTATAACATCTCAGTTAAACAACAAGGGGCAGAAAGTGTGTCACATAATGTGACAGACCAGATGCACGTTACAAACAGCAGACAGTTAAAGAGAACTGTCTGCAAACAAGCCAAAATAGCTGGCCAATTTTAGCTCAGTTACACAGCTGATACATACTTAGAAAACCTTTTGTGTTTTGTTTTTTTTTATTTTTCTAGGAGTTGGGCTCACAATTAATTTACTGACCAGCAAAAGGGAAGGTGTTAATGAATGGATCAGCATGCTCAAATCAGCACAAAAATTAATTGCTGCTCCCCTGGGGACAAAGAATGGGAGTGTATCAAATAATGCTTTCTTTGCGTGCGTCATCCAGAGAAGCAGAACTTTTCCAAGGATGAGCTTTTATTTGTCTAGTAGTTTTAGTTGTACTAGCAGGAGCAGAGTGGGACAGCAGACTGCCCCGGGTGCATAAGGGGACTCCAAGGCCACATCAGTGGCAGAGGTGAGAGGACCAGATTTCCTATATCTGATTCAATCCTGTGCCAGTGTGTTGACTCAGAATGAGCAAGGGTAGGAAAAGACATTGTTGCTGTTTTGCTGGCACTCTGCTTCTACAGTGTGGTTAAAATGGAAAAAAATCCAGGCTACAGCAGAGTGAGCTTGAACCCTGAAGAAACTAAAAAGCAAGCTGGATGATCCGTAATGATAAAAATAGGATCAGGGGAACATAAAGCCCTGGTCTTTTTCTAGAAGTACTCATATAAATCCTTTAGGCTGCCCCAAGAAACTCGTAGGACTGGTGGCTTTATCCCTTTATATTGATATGCACACTTGAGTTGCTGCAGGGTGGGACTCACACCAGCACTGATGGTAGGAAGGGCTTATGACAAATCCTCACAGCAGATCCAGGGTGTTAGCTTGTGCCCTCTGCCTTGTACAGAGTTCTTTCATGTACTGGCCACCAACCACCTTTTCATTCAATAACGCACTGCTTTTTGAACTCAAGAGGCCTTTTAGTAATGCTCTCTCCAAGCATTGGTGCACTGTGATATCTCATCTTGAACATAAGTAGGAGACGTATGGAGGAAATACATTTACCTAGTTGCAGATGGTGGCACTCCTGGATAATCTTGCCTGGCATAGGAGTATAAATGGGCATGGGATAGAAATCCCACCTACACTTGTAATGTAGGCATGTACAGCTGAGCCTGTCACTTTAAACTGCCTTTGTGGTCAATGGCAATAAATAGGCATGATGGAGTGGGATTTTTTTCACCTGAATCATGACATTTACTTTTGGATGGCCGAAGTGTGCCTCCAAGAACTCTGGCAGGTGCTTTAGTGTCTAAGTTTTTACTACTCAGTACGGTATAGTGTGGCCTCCAACAGGTGCATGCCTGAATCTCGTCAGGATAGAGCAGCCGACAGTGGGAATGAAGTAGACCGGTGTGTCGCAGCCTTCACTAGTGCACGTGCATAAGGTTTGTACAGGATGTATCATCAACTTGTTTCTGTCTGTCCTAGGACATGTGAACATTACCCCATGGTTGCAGGTAGTGTCAGAGGATCTCAGAAGGGTGAGTCAGAAGGAAGGCAATATTTTTGTGCAGTGCCATAGCGAATAGCCTGGACTGAAGGAATCCCAGGGTTTAGACCTGGGGAAAATTCTGGTTTCATGGCATTGTGCGTTTCTGTAATACCTGTGTTTGGCATCCTTGCTTCCTAACTGCCTGCAGCATAACAATTGCAAAAGTGTATTAAAGGTCTTCAGTGATGTAGATGCCTCTTCCTCAAGGACAAAAGAGACAAAATCTTCAAGCCTGTTTCACCCAGGCCACCAACACATTTTGGCAATTTTAAAAGACTGATCTCAAACTCCTGTTGTCCTGTAAATCACTGTTTCCAGCTCCAGAACTATACACAAGGCAGCTGAGCTAGCATCTAGATTGAATTTCTCTTGACAACTCAGAGAGGAGTTTCAGGGTTCTTCCCTGGTCTGATGCAAAGACATGGTCTGTGATTGCATTGCTAGGTGACTTCTCCTCCCCCAGCAAATCCCACGTGAGGATCACAAATCTCCTTACTGAACTCTTCCTGCCCTGATGATGCAGCCCTGGATGCGCAGCCACAAGTCTCGCTCCTCCCACATCCCTGCTTGCTCCCCATCAGGCACTGAATTCCCAGCCCCCTCCTCCAGCTCAATAATAACAATAACGTCACTGGCACAACAGCAGGCAGGAAGATGACACATGCAGAAGCAGTGACAAACAGCTAATCATCTGACTTAGAGTTCTTATTAAAATGTCAACCCATGGGCATGTGACAAACTCCACATTCTGGGTCCATGTGCTAAAGGCAGGACCTAGAAATGGGCTTGGCTATTTTTCCTACCCTGGACAGCCAGCACAAAGTGGTCCTCCACAGAGTGTCAAAACAATACACTCTT
>NW_009646848.1:1384259-1404336 GCF_000708025.1 Charadrius vociferus | reverse complement strand
TTTCTTAACCCAGATTTTCAGAACAGCTCTGAGCATGTAGTGTACTGCTGTGTCTGCAGCTCACGTAGGCAGAGGTTCACTCTACAAGGGATTCCCCGAGCTTTGCCAATACTGTAGCCATGGAAGCAGGAGATAAAAATATTTGCACAGAATCTGGGGGCAGGGTTTGCAGCCCGTGCTGTACCACACAGTGCTCCAGGGTCGCTGCTAGGAGCTCTGCAGTGCACTGCTGTGACGTGAAGATAGCTTAGGTAGCTAACTGGCTACAATTCTGTGAATTAAGGATAAAAATATCCATTATTTGTCCTGCATTCCCTGGAGATGTCATCTAGGTGGATGTGTTTTGGCAACCCCTTGGAGCTACTGTTCAGCTGCCTATAACTCTGGACCCTCTTGGTTATTTCTTTCATTAGTACCTCCTCTTGGGTACTTACTCCACTTGTGCCTCCATAGGCTGAATTTACTTTTTTTTTTAATCTTTACTATGGATTCAGCATGTCAAAGCCCCTCTTGTCAGACTACTTTATAGTCTGAACGGTGATTAAACCACAGAGGGCGTACCTGAAGTTACTTGTGATTCTGCTCTGTTTGATGTCTATCCATGGCACAGTCCTTGCCTGGTGTCTCTCCTGCACCACTCGTGACTGGTCACCAGTTTCACTTGACACTGGATCTATAGCAGCCTCAGAGCCAGTACGGACACATTGGCCCTGGGTGAGGGTACAGGGTTAGTCACTCGCAGCAAACAATGGCTAATTGTGTTGATGTTTTCCTTTCCTCTAGGAAATAGCTCTGTGTTGTCTATGCTGAACTGCCATCTCACTGCTCTATTTTCTACAGATTCCTAATTTTTACAGAAAAGCTGCTCATTCCTCCGAAGCTGATAGTATGGCCCAGCCTCAGCTCAAGGTGCTTAAATGCATACAAATGATGTTATGAAGAGATTAAGGAATGAACATACCTTGTTGCATAGTGAAAAGCAGCAGTAAAAGACAAGACCCCAGATCTGAATAATGCAAGTCTGACATCCCTTTGTTCCAACCAATACTTTGGAGCGGCCTGTTGGGGACGGGTATCATTGTTACTTACAGTCCTCTGAAAACAAAGGAGCAACACAACAGTGGGCCCAGTGGAGTGTTTCTGAAGACCAGTCTTTCTTGAGTACCCCATGTTCTAGGGGAACTTAAAGGTGGCGTGGACAACTACTTTGCAGCACCTGGTTTCAGTGTTTCCCTCGTGGTTCCAGCCCAAATTACTCTGTGTGCAGGCTAAAGGTAGTCAGTGGAGACTGGTTGCTCTTCTTCCTTGGATATCACCTGGCCTATGCTTGCTTGGGTCCCACCCTTTTCCCAGTGTTTGGTCAAGGGTTGAGTGAACAAGTGAGCTGAAGACAAGCCAAGAGTCAGCAACTTGGTTATGATATCGTTATCTTCAGTACTTTGTGCATAATTTTCCCCATCTACAAACGGAATACTAAGGCTTGTCTGATGTGTAGGCAGCTTGACAACATGGTTAAAGTCTGTAAAGTGCATGGGAATCTTTGGGTGCAGATACTTAATTATTCAAAACTAGAGAGAATTGCTTTTGATGGTATTTTTTCCCGTGTTATGCAGGATATTGGCATACTCTACAGAAAATGGGTACTCCAGTGCAGTCTACTTGACACCAGTAGCTGTTCACAGCAGCTGAACAAACCCTAAAATTATTTAATGATTAACAGAAACTTTTTATTTATTTTGCAATGTATGTTATTCTGTATTTGTGAGTAGTTCATGTCCCTATTGCTCTTAAGTGTGGGGAAAACAGTTGATACTTGAATATTTGTTTAAATGTTTCATGAAAATATTAGTTTTTTATGTTTAATAATATTTAATATTAGTACTTAATTTTCAATCTGAAAGCATAAAAGATTTCAAAGTGCTTATTGGTTAATATGATACAACACACAAAGTATATTCAAAGTGCAGACTCAACAGTGATATGAAACTACCACTAAAGGAGTAAAAAAAGCCAGCTGAAAACCAGCAAATTGCAGTACCAAGTAGCAGTTTACCTCTGTAAATAAGTAAACTTGCTATACTTTTATGGGGCGTGGTCCTGCTTTTTCACAAAGTACATTTGGTCTTTATTAACTCTGTCCTCATTTGTTGATTGTTTGTGAGGAGACAATATCTTTGAATCATAATAGATCTGAGGGTGAGAGTGACATGCTTTCAGTCACTGACACCTGGCCTTTGCTTTCCTACACAACCTTGTATGGTTAGATAGCGTGTCTGTAGATTTGCTTCTGGTTTTTGTTTGTTTGTTTTCATCTGGTGTTTCATCATATCGTTATGGGCTCTGAGTGGCTGATCCCTTGCAAGAGTTACAAATATTTTCTCTGAAATTTCTCATCTGAAGTCAGTTTAGTAGGAAACAATCCCTGAGCAAGTGAAGTTATAGCTGTCGTTATTGTCACTCGGAATATTTTGGATGTCTTGCCAGTTAAAACAACTTGAGGGTACCTTCTCTAGCACCGAACAACTAAGAGGGAGACAAGCAAAGAAGGATGTGACCAGAGGGGAAGGGACAGGAGAGTTGGACAATACTGGCTCTAGTGAAGGGAATTACACTGAAATCAGCAGGTAATACCCAGATTTGGGTACAAGTGACCTGAAACTTCTCCTTGAAAACTTGAAAGGAGACAGTGGATGTGATTTGATGCAGAGGAGGGAAAATTTAAGAATTTTAAAACTTCCCTTTCTATTGCGCATTTTATGAAGAATTTACAGTGTAAATATTACTGCAAAGTATTAAAAATTGTGCATTCCTCTTTTGCTACGCAGGATTGCTGCCCTGTGGAGCAGGGCTGCCATCTCGTGTTAAGTGCCCGCAGAGCTCTGGGCGCGTAGGCAGAAGGAAAGGGGCGGAGGCGGCGGAGGAATGGTATGTTCCCCCTGGAAACGATTGGGAAGGCTTCCAGGAAGTTTCAGGGCTTGATAGTGCTTGACGCATGTTCAGCAGATCCAAATGTCTCTGCTTGCTTCAGGCTTTTACTGTGGAGTAAACAAGAGCCTTCCAGGAAATGGTCTGCAGCTTGGTGGAGAAGTCAGGCTTGAAATGGACTTCAGAGAGCAGCTGATGAAATAGGTCTCCAGTAGATGTTGCACAAACAGTTGTTATTATTATTTCAAGCCTGCTGTATAGCAGAAGAGACACTTATATGTCACTTATTTATTTACTCCATTCCAGTTTATCACTCATTAATGGTACAGTTAGGTAATGACTAGGCAATTCAGGAACCAGTTTGTGACCTAGGAAATCAAGACCCTCATTAAATTCCGTTGGATTCAAAATTCCTGTGACCAGACAAGGTTTGGGACATTTTGGTTGTTCAGTTCTGCTTTATGCTATCTTATCAACCTTCTGTAAAACTCTCTATGGCTGTAATCTCAACAGCAGTTACATTCCTAAATATGTCTGGGGACCTGGTCCTTGTTCTCCTTATCCACAAAATAACCATATTTTCTGTATTTTCACAGGAGTGTTGTGAAGATCAGCAAATTAAGGACAGTGAGAATATGGGTACTCCGGTAGGAAGGGCAATGCAGGCACTTCAGAAAGATGTGATATCCGTGACCTGTGCATTCATGTCAACATTAACATATGCATGCAATTCATTCATGCCTGCTTATGATCTGATATGGGATGTCCTTCTGCTTTAATGTTTTCAGTTGCCAAACCTGGGGTAGACACTATACAGATGTTATTCAACAGTTAACCTTCTCATGAGTACTTAGTCCAAGAAAATATTTTACAGACGGTCCATAGCTGTATTCATCTAAACAGTTTGATTAGTATTTCTGGATGATTCAAAACATTTGTATCAATCAGGGAAGACTCACAAATTATTTCTTTTTGAGAAATGGCTTAAATATTTCAAATGGTTTTATTTAATTTGATCTGCTTTTGACAGCAACATTAGGAATAATTAATAAATGATACAATACGGATGGAACTGAAATGTGATTGAGCTTTACTTCAGAAGTAGTGTTCCTGCTCCTCCCCTTGTTTGAACTGTTATTGCACATATATATTTTTAATTCAAATATAAGAGATTGTCACTACTATTTCAGAATTGCTATATGTCATATTCATAACCAGTCTGTATTCATTCTATATATCCTGTGGGGCACTATACTGCATATACTACCAAATGTATGCTATCTTTTGTTTACATGCAGATTTTGTTACCACACAGCTCCTTCTTTTTGTTTGTTTGTTTTTTAATTTACTATAAATGGTTGGCACTTTCCAGAAGTTTGTTGTTATTATTAGGTATTAAGACCTTCTCACATGTCATTCTTTTTCCTGTTGTGAAAACCTATCTGGTTTTCCACTTTTTTTTGCCTCACTGGAGGCAAGCAGAATGAGACAGCATCTGTAATCTCCCTGCAGGTCACTAGCCTGCAAAGTGACTCAGCAGCTCGATCTTGCTGCCTGCTTGTTTGTGCAAAGGGTGATACCAGTGAGGTGTGCATTTGTAATAAATGAACATGGGGAAGGCCAATTGTTGATTATCTCAAGGAGCTGTCAAAAGGAGCCATCAAAATATGCTAGATCTAAAACTATTTTAGTCTCTTTTTTATTCCCTTTCTCATTAGACTAAGGAGTTTAATCTGATATTCCTAAACCCGTTCAGAAGAATTAGTATCCGCCTGTAACTATTCTGTATTATATGCCATTCAGTAAAAACAGGCACTAGTGTCCTGGGAGGGTTGGATGGGCATCCTTGCCCTCAGCAGATGTATGCAGTTTTTCCTCCGGCACTGGATCCAGGTCTGGCACTTTCTGCCCTGTCTTGGCAACTGTGAATCTGCTCATGTGCAGAGCTTCTTCATAGACTGGAGGAGTGTCTGATGCTGAGAGGGGTGGCGTTCCCTGCGCAGTATTATGGGAGCGTGCCACTGCTAATATCCTCCTGGCAGCAGGCCCAAACACAGAATGGAGAGCTGAAAGGGAGGAGAAAAATGCCATTTGCCTCATCCTGAAAGCACCATGTGATTAGAGGAGGACAAGTATATCTGCAGCGCACAGGCTTTTCTCTCCGCACAGCCTGAATGTTTTCCTTTTCCTGCCCCTTCATCCTCCCCTAAAAGGGAGGTGTGTTAAGCCCCATCAGCAACATCCCACAATTGCTCCTTTCTCAAATGCCACCAAGACCCATAGCTGCCCTAATTCTACCCAAATATTTCTCAAAGCTGATTCACCATCTGGCTGCATTTGCTACATGAAGCCTGGTGAGCACATTAATTTGTACTATGCACAGGTCTTGCTTTCCCTGCACCCTGCTATGAACTTCCCTCTGCCAGCCTTGGGGTGCTGCAATGTGGGCTTTTTACAGTGCAGCCCCTCACATCAGGCTGTGCTGAGGTCCACAGCCTCTGTCAAAGCCAACTCACAGGTAATGGTGCTCTGGAGGGTGTTGTCATGATCAAAAGCGATAACGGTGACCTGGTAGGGCTGAGGACCTGATTCCTCCCCTGTCTGACGGCAATGAAAACAGCATCTCACGCAGACGGAAACCAGGCCACACAGGAGCAACAGCCCACCGATCACCACCACCAGCCTGGAAAGGGAGAGGACACAGATTTAGGACAGAAAGACTTTGTTTTCAGGGGACATTTTAAGGTCTCTCCCTGCTTGAAGTAGGGCTGACCTCAAAGCTAGACACGGTCATTTGGACCCTTGTCCACCAGAGTTTGGACAGTCTGCAGAGATGGATATCCTGTGTCCCCTCCGGGCACCCATTCCAGTGCTGCACCACCCTTGGGGGAAGCATTTTTTCCTTCTGTCTAATCAGAGTTTCGCCGGATGCAGCTTGGCCAGTTGCCTCAGGTCCTTCTGCTGGGCACCTCTGAGAAGACTTTGGCTCAATCTTCTCTCTAGATCCACTTTAGATAGTGGAAAACTGCAGTTAGGTTGCCCCCTTAGCCGCCTCCAGGCTGAACAAACTTGGTCCTTTCAGTCCTTCCTCACACACCATGTCCTCTGGACCCCTGGCCATTTTATTGGCTCTCCAGTGGACTTGCTCCAGTTTGTCAACATCTTTCTTGTACTGACGGACCACAACTGGACTAAGACTGGACCATATATTCCAGATGTGGCCTCATGAGTGACAAGCAGAGAGGAGAAATCGTATCTCTCAATCTACTGGCTGTACTATTATTAATGCAGCCTTGTAGACGTCAAACAACTACCATCCTTTTTAATCTCATCCTGTTGAGAATTACTAAGGAACCAGACTGAAATTACTTTAAAAATGGGCCTTTTTAAAGGCATATTGTGCTATGAATGCTTTAGTAATATTGCTCACCTGACTAAATTAATATGTGGAATAAAAAAGGAGGCTGGCAAGTCAACATTTGTTAAAGACAATGCGATAGCTAAGGGATTTTCTTGCTACTGTAGAGCATTAGTGTCCCAAGGGAAAGCAGGGGGTGGCATCACACTTGAGTGGGTCACATTTAATCCCACTCTTTGCTGCTGGAATTGTCCAGTGATGCAGATATTTAAAGTAAACGTATGGCATCTTACCAGATATACCACAAACGGTCCCACTCTGTACCTGAACAGCTGCGGAGAAGAGGGTACAACATACAGTTAGCCACAGAATGCCAAATAAATGGGAAGATCCCTACTGTATCCTCTTCCAGCTCCCCTCATGCTCCTCAAGCATACACTCCAGCTTCTAAATGGCACAGTGATGAGAAACTCATTGTGCTTTGGGTAGGAGACACTTGTCCAACCTCATCAATCTCCCTGTTATGTGAGTTTGCCTTCTCTTTGGCTTTATATCTTTATTGTTCCCCTGATACTTGTGCCCACCCAACTCTGTTTTCAAAGCTTAGGGATCTGCATCATCTTATAATTTCTGAACTTCCCTGACTTCCCTTCTTTTATATATTTTTGTCACAATTTAGTCTGCCCAACCCTGTTATCTTTTGCTTTGGGTTTGTTTTTTTTTTTCTCCTGACTTTCTCTTTGATTTCTTTCTGTCCCTGTGGGTACATTTTGGATGCTGTGTTGTATGTTCCTTTAGTTTTAGTTAGTGGACCTGCCTGTGCATTTTTAAAGACACAAAAAAGTCAAAAAAGACGTAGTCAAAAAGAATCCTCCTAGGCAATTTTTCATATTTGCTTTGTCTTGATTTCTGTTATTCTTACAAATGACATTGCCAAGTGGAATATTCACCAAAGCACTATGTTTCAAATAATTTTTCAAAGAAAAGTCACAGAATAACAGAATCACAGTATTTTCAGAGTTGGAAGGGACCTCTAGAGATCATCTAGTCCAACTCCCCTGCTAAAGCAGGATTGCCTAGAGCACGTTACTCAGGACTGCATCCAGGCGGGTCTTGAAAATCTCCAGAGAAGGGGACTCCACAACCTCCCTGGGTAGCCTGTTCCAGTGCTGAAGCAGGTAAATTCCAAATTTATAATTCCAGTCAATCAAACCAAAATCACACCAGAAAGTTCTTAACCATTACAGTTATCCAAATCGGTAGCAGGAACAGTGGCACACGATCAGTATGCTCAATAGATAGTAAATAATACACTTCACATTCAAAGCAATGGAAATTTTATGTGAGTTTTCAATAGTTGCCATTAAAGTAAGCTTTTCTGGAAAATGTCATCCACCATGTCTTAACACTGATGTCTACTACTGCCTTTGTTCTTCATTGCCTTCTCAAGAGAGTGCAAGATCAACAAATACTTACAGTTCAGTGTTGAGACAGCCTTCCTCACCTCTCACTTGGGAGAACTACAAGCAGAAAACCAAATAAGACACAGCTAGAGTGAATTAACTCTTTGTCATATGCAACTTTTATTTCTGGTCACCGGGACTACTACCAGCCTAAATCTCCTACAGTAAGCACTTACTGTTATCTATCTTCTGTTGTTTCCATCATATATTCTGCTGTAGATTTGATGTTACTGTGATAGCAACTGCATTGTTTCATATCTTAACTTCCTGTAGTCATTATAATCCTACTTAGCACTGTTCCCAGCACAGATCCTGACTCACCTTCACCCTCACCACAGGTTTCCCTTTCCCCACCCCAAGCTATGTCATGCTACAGGTGTAGATCCTTCTCCATGCTCAAATATTGAGAACCTTTAAATGTCCTACTTCATATTATACCCAAACTGACTTGAATGCTGCTCTGTCCCTCCACTCCTACCCTTCTCATTCCTTTTCCTTGGGTATCCTGACCTCTGTGTTATCATCCCTGGAATAGCAGCAAATATTCTTCTCTTTTGCATGTCTGCCTTTTTTATGTCCAGTTCTTTCAAATGTCAGGGAAATTATTGTTACTGTCAATTGCTAATGCCCTTCCATCTTTCCAAGGTAACTCCATAACTGAGCAAAGACCCCATAAAAAGTAATCTGAGATGTGACTTACCCGTAATAAACACCCTAAAACAAAGCAGATCATGACTGGGCTATGCATGCCTGCAGGGTGGTCCTGTGGCCTCTTGGTGTCTCAAGCTGCTTGATGTCTTCTTGTCCTTTCAGTTTCAGTTCATCCTCACTAGTCCACTGATCAGGAGAAGGAGCGGATTCCTTGTTGTGCGTTGAATCCAGTCTCTTCTTCCTGCCCTACCTCTTTCTGTCCTCCTCTGCGTCTAGCCTTCTTTGCGCTTCAGATTTTTGCTTTCTCTCTTTTGTTTTTTGTCACTGGCAATTCCCGTTTGTTTCTGCCTGTGTCCTTTTGCTATTTTCTTGGCCTGCTTCTCTCCCTCTTTTGAAGGGATCTCTAAAGCCTTCCAGTCAGATCAGGAGAAAAGCGGTGGCTGCAAGTTCTTACTTTAGATGTTGAACTAGTTCAGTGAAGGGCATCGTGAGATCTCTGCAGACCTGACCGTTCCCTTCTCTGAGCAGAAAGGGTCTCTGAGTTTGTTGATTCCCAGTTATTCCTCTCCCCGCCCCTACCCTGAGGGGGGTGGGTTGAAGGTCATGTTATTGACCTGTTTAAATGCAGTTCAGATTCCTCCCCCTCCTCCAGTACCTTTTCTGTCCCTGCACTCATTGTCCTACCTCTGTGGAGCCAATCTATTCACTTTAGCCATATGATCAACATCCAGCGTGTATATTACTCCTGCTGAAATGAAAGAGTTTGCAATAAAATAATTATATACAGCATTTTATATACATATATATGTAAAACTATATACAGCATATGCAACACCTCTTGTATCTCCCATTTTAAGGCTCTGCCACCATCCCTCTTACCTGATAGTCTGCTATGTCAGTCCTGCAACTGACGGTCTGCTCACTCACAGGTCCCACTCCTGAACTTCCTACATGCCCAGCCAAGTCCCCCGAAATACTTTGCATCACAGGGAATACATGTTGATTCTCCTATCCTGGATACTGTTTGTCCTGCAGCTGATTATATTAGTAGGTTCCATTCAACGACCCATTAATTTTGTCTCTCTTGTAGAACTGCTTTAGATTTCTATTACTGCTTGTGGCTATTCAGAGTGTTATTACATGCAGATAATTGTGTTCACCTTCTCTTTCTCTTTTGAATAGCCGAGAGAGAAAAAAATGCTAAGAAGTAATGTGTTACTATTTGTGGTTGGGAACCACCTGGGACTGGTGCATAAATACACGTTAAGGTCAAGACAGCAACGAGAGAAACTTGTTGCTCCATGTTGCAGTCACAATGCATTCACATTAAACGGGTGAATCATTAGCCTTGGTGATCCATATTAGAGTTGCAGAGCAGAACCAATGGATTCGTGAACATAATGTATTCTCCCAAGGCAGGCTAAAAAACATTTACCATTCCCTAATTATTAAAGTAGTGGTGCAGCATAAACATGGGGTGTAAGCATGCCCTTCTTTATATATTTATGTCCATTTGTCTGTCTATCTATCTATCTAAACTAGTCTGCTAGTGGAAGAAGCTTTCTGAGTCCTGGTGGACAAATAAGAAACATAGAAACATGAGCTATTGGCTTTGTGTTTACATGGGAATTGCCCAATATTCTTTTTGTCTCTTTATCCTTAAATTCTTTTGTGCATTATAGGAGTTTTAGAGGAAAAGACCCAGCAGAACTGTACAATAACCTTTCTCGTATGTATGGCTTTTAAAACCAGTGGGATTCAATGTGGAAAAGAAGTGCAAATTACCAGTGTTTTTCAGGGGCTATAATTCAATAGATTATATTTTGATTTTTAACTGAAATTCAATCCCATGACAATTTCAAATTCTAGAAGGATCAAACTGGAGAAATATCAGATAAAGTGGTAAAAAAATTCCCTAAAGAAAAAGCAGCAGTGTGACTTGAAACAGTGACCCCTACAAGAGCATATCATAAGTCATTCTTGCTGAAACTTATTGATCATTCTTTTTCTATTTCTATGACATTGCCATTAATACTGTACTTCCAGTAATCCAGTAATGGCCCTGCGAGGCTGTCATCCAACAATGGTTTAAATTTCTCCACGTTGCCCTGGTATTTTGCCTCTATTATCTCAATTTTTTATTTTTCTTTGTTTTATGTTATATTGAAGTGACTTTTCTCTTTCATATTTTCCCCTCACCACCTTTCGAAAGGTTTTAAAAATGTGATCAGGCTCTTACAGAACTGCTAAAACAAAGATATCTCACCATTGACTTTTCACCATTTTTTGTGATTGTTTAAAAACTAAGGGTCCATGCCATAGTAAGCTATGTGATTTGAACATAACCTTCCTTGGATGCCAGAAAAAGCAGATTGTGGCATGGACAGAAAATACTTCTGTCCTCTCTGCCTTGCTGTTCTGGTTGTATGAAGGGTTGTGTGTCAAGCCTGTTCTAGCTTTTATTTCCTGGGTAGCATGATCTTAACTGGGAGTAAAGCTTCCTAAAGAGCTGAAAAAAGTGCTGTTGTACTGCTCTTAGTAGTTGTTGAGAAATTGTTGCTTGCTTCCAGTTACTCTTCAAAGGAGTATTCCTCTAGAGCCAACTTGATTAATCATACCCAATACTTCCCCAAGGGTATTTAGAAATGTAAAAACGGCTGCTTTTTAAGAGGGGAGTCACTACCAGTACCTCTATTTTATAGGAGCTCACAACTGCAAAGCCTTGGAGAAATCTGAAGTCCGGAAAGTCCTCAGAGCTGTCTCCTTTCAAGGAATTCACAGAATTCACAGAATTGTTAGGGTTGGAAGGGACCTCTGGAGATCATCTAGTCCAACCCCCCTGCCAGAGCAGGGTCACCTACAGCACGTTACACAGGACAGCGTCCAGGTGGGTTTTGAATGTCTCCAGAGTGGGAGACTCCACCACCTCTCTGGGCAGCCTGTTCCAGTGCTCCATTACCCTCAAAGTAAAGAAGTTCCTTCTCATGTTAAGATGGAACTTCCTATGTTCAAGTTTATGCCCATTACCCCTCGTCCTATCACTGGGCGCCACTGAAAAAAGACTACTCCCATCCCCCTGGCATCCTCCCATTAAGTATTTGTATGTATTAATAAGATCCCCCCTCAATCTTCTTTTCTCTAGACTAAAGAGACCCAAGTCCCTCAGCCTTTCCTCATAAGAAAGGTGCTCCAGTCCCCTAATCATCTTTGTTGCCCTGACATTACCTCTCCTTGACAGAAAATGTGACAGAGGGTTCAAGAGCAGCAACTCATTGGAGACAGGGTAAGACACTCATGTAAATTAACCTGTGAGATGGGGTGCTGGGGGATTATATTCTGTAATACCTGGTGCTCATCCTTGTTCCCAAGTTAACAGCTGGTGAGACCAGCAGTTCTTGGGCCGTGTGCAGTAGAGCCATATGAAATAAAACTGGAAGTTCAAGTCTCGTTCCTGTCATTTCACCAGCAGACCTAGAAATACCAGGAAACCTAGGACCAGTTAAGTTTCTCCATCTTATTCCTTGTGCTCAGAATTCAAAAGAGCGTTGTGCAGGTGCTCAAGCTGACAGGTGACCCCTCCTAGGACCCGGCGGCAGCCCTAGTGCGATGGCATGCTGCTGTGCTCTGTTGCTAAAAGGCTGGGATTACCACGTGGGACTTGGCTTAGACTGCTTCCAGGCCAGAGCTAGTCCAGGAGCACAGCATCATACTCTGGTGCGTGAATTTTCTGCCCATGCTCCCCATTAGTTCAGTAGATTTCTTCAGCTCATTCCCTTGTACATTGCAGACATACCTGCAACAGCAACTGGAAAACCTGGACGCATTTCTTTGTGTCCTAGGAGTGGGCAATGTCTGTGACAAGTCCATGTGCTACACAATCAGGACAAGTGTGATGTTCTTACAAGCAATAAGCAAAGGCGATGAGTATGTTTCTCACTTTATTTTACCTCCGATCCTCTGTGCACCTTGAGAGATCGAGGAGCCCTTCTGGCTGAATTTACTGAATATTAATCACTGTATAATAAAGCCAGGAAACAAACTCCCCTGCTACTGAAAAACTTCAAGGAATTGTTTAGACTTAATCCAAAATTAATGTAATTTCCTCTTCACCTCTCCCCTTCCTTCTTTTTCTTTCTGCAGAAACGATGTACCCCCAAATTGGGTAACTCTATGCATCTGTCCCAGGAAGTGAGAACTGTGAGATATCCATGTCCCATTGCATTTTTGCACACACTGGAGATTTAAATACTGTTCTGGGACTCTGCTTCACGTAAACAACCCCAAGCATCGCTTTGTCATGAAATCCTTTACTATGAGTCAAAAACCCCTTCTGACTGCCACATGAATCACTCTGTTAGCTCCCAATGACACTGACCGTTTGTTTGATCTGTTTTGAAGCCAGAACCTTGTCTCTGTTTCTCCTGTGGGAGCAACCAAATTTTTGAATTCTCCTGTAACCTTGCCAGAAATGGCAAGTGAAGAAGTGACATATGCGGACCTGAGGTTCACGACATTGGAAAAATCCCAGGACCAGGAGTTCCAGACTGCCAGAGCGAAAGGTAGTGCTGGTGTTGGGGGGCAGTTCACTCCAAGGCAAACTCTCACCTTGGAGAATATTTGTTATGTGACACTCAGAGGAGGATGTCACCTACCAAAAAGCATCTCAGCTTCTGGGAGGCCTTTGGACTCAAATCTTCTATGAAATTTGAGGGACAAAAGAAAAAAGGCAGGAAATTAAAAAGAATGGAAGGGTGGAAAATGTGGGAAAACTGTTTAGATTTGAGAGGAGACATACAATTAAGGTTATGGCATGCAGTTAAGTAAAAATAAACATGTTCCAGTTAGGCATTAAGTGTCAGCTCCTGGAAGTTAGGGAAGTAATCTGCCTAAGGGACCTTGTAAAAGTCTTTCAGCTTTACTTATTTGAATCTGACTAGCTGAATGAAGTAAATGCTAGGGAAAAAATATATTTTCTCTCAAGGGAAGGAATAGATGGCCAAATACCTTTTTGTACTTAAAAATTATAAAAATGATGCTACATAGCTTCACCGAGGAAGGGAGGAATGTGGCTGATCCCAAAACTATATTCTTTATGCTGCCCATGCTCCCCATTAGTTCAGTAGATTTCTTCAGCTCATTCCCTTGTACATTGCAGACATACCTGCAACAGCAACTGGAAAACCTGGACGCATTTCTTTGTGTCCTAGGAGTGGGCAATGTCTGTGACAAGTCCATGTGCTACACAATCAGGACAAGTGTGATGTTCTTACAAGCAATAAGCAAAGGCGATGAGTATGTTTCTCACTTTATTTTACCTCCGATCCTCTGTGCACCTTGAGAGATCGAGGGGCCCTTCTGGCTGAATTTACTGAATATTAATCACTGTATAATAAAGCCAGGAAACAAACTCTCCTGCTACTGAAAAGCTTCAAGGAATTGTTTAGACTTAATCCAAAATTAATGTAATTTCCTCTTCACCTCTCCCCTTCCTTCTTTTTCTTTCTGCAGAAACGATGTACCCCCAAATTGGGTAACTCTATGCATCTGTCCCAGGAAGTGAGAACTGTGAGATATCCATGTCCCATTGCATTTTTGCACACACTGGAGATTTAAATACTGTTCTGGGACTCTGCTTCACGTAAACAACCCCAAGCATCGCTTTGTCATGAAATCCTTTACTATGAGTCAAAAACCCCTTCTGACTGCCACATGAATCACTCTGTTAGCTCCCAATGACACTGACCGTTTGTTTGATCCCAGCCAGAACCTTGTCTCTGTTTCTCCTGTGGGAGCAACCAAATTTTTGAATTCTCCTGTAACCTTGCCAGAAATGGCAAGTGAAGAAGTGACATATGCGGACCTGAGGTTCACGACATTGGAAAAATCCCAGGACCGGGAGTTCCAGACTGCCAGAGCGAAAGGTAGTGCTGGTGTTGGGGGGCAGTTCACTCCAAGGCAAACTCTCACCTTGGAGAATATTTGTTATGTGACACTCAGAGGAGGATGTCACCTACCAAAAAGCATCTCAGCTTCTGGGAGGCTTTTGGACTCAAATCTTCTATGAAATTTGAGGGACAAAAGAAAAAAGGCAGGAAATTAAAAAGAATGGAAGGGTGGAAAATGTGGGAAAACTGTTTAGATTTGAGAGGAGACATACAATTAAGGTTATGGCATGCAGTTAAGTAAAAATAAACATGTTCCAGTTAGGCATTAAGTGTCAGCTCCTGGAAGTTAGGGAAGTAATCTGCCTAAGGGACCTTGTAAAAGTCTTTCAGCTTTACTTATTTGAATCTGACTAGCTGAATGAAGTAAATGCTAGGGAAAAAATATATTTTCTCTCAAGGGAAGGAATAGATGGACAAATACCTTTTTGTACTTAAAAATTATAAAAATTATGCTACATAGCTTCACAGAGGAAGGGAGGAATGTGGCTGATCCCAAAACTATATTCTTTATGCTATGCATTAGTGCTTTAGAATTGCTCTGTATGAGTTAGTAGCTAAGCAAAGAGATGTTATTTTCTAGCCTGGCTAAATGTTGAGATGAATTTCATAAATTTGGTAATAATCTAGTCGATTAAAGAGCTTTTTCTGAAGGAAATTTTCCCGTATTGGTTAGCCAGTGATTATCACATTCTCACTTTTTGAGGGGTCCTTAAGTTTTATACTTGAAGCCTGAAGCTGAACTACCAGTAATCTAGCAGACTTCTCAAGTGTTTGGTTAGGGTTAGGGATCACAGGGGATAAAAGGCAGGAATACCACAGTTTGGTATGAAGTATTCCCATGGAAATTTCATACTGGAGTCTAATAAAAGAACACAAAAGTCTTAAATTGGAAGCAATCCTTTCCTCTCTGTTTTGGGAGTCTGTGTGAATTCATGTGGGTGTTTGCATCTGCCCACATTGCAAAAACAGGTATGTGCATTTCCAAGTGTGAGACTGTATAACTGCAGGTATGTGGTCTTGTTCACATCTGTATGCCCTAATTTCAGATTATTTTACAGGGATCTGGCTTTCATTGGTGACTGTTCCTGGGGTTATTTTCTGAAAAGGTGAATTTATTCCTGATTTGGCAGATTAGGCACTCAGAAGTAAAACTACCCCAAAGTAAAAACACCTGGCTGCATATGAAAATTTCAGCCAAGCACAAATTCTTCCTTGATATTCTTTCCCCACATGTGAAATCCTCTGTTGTTCAGCTTTTTTTGTCCAATTCATTTTCCCTTAAAGTCTCCTGGCTAAGGTAGTCTTCATGGCTTGCTCACTTCCCAGCCCCCAACTCCCAAGGAGGACTTGCCATGGTCAAACAATGGGACAATTTTCATGATGTAATACCACATACCAGTTTGAAACTCATCAATTCACTGGGCAGACTACCAGTCATGTTGTCTTGTGCAACATAGGAGCTGCAGATACAAAGATGAGAGGTTCCTGTTCTTGCTGCTTTTCCTTCTTTTTGTCTCAGATTCCCCCAGTCCATCTTCGTGTTGGCGACTGGCTACAGTGGTGCTTGGGGTCTTCTGCCTAAGTTCAGTGGTAGCTGCAGGAGTCTTGGCTGCCAGGTGTAAGTATGGTCACAGAAAGGGTGCTCAGAGTCCCATATGAACAACTAAAAGTCTAGGAATTTATTAAGGAAAAGAATTAGCCTAGGGGATTAATGATGCAAAAAACTGTCCCTTGCTGGAAGAGTTTACCCACTCAAGAGATCACCCAGTCTTTGAAATTGGGATGTATTACATCTTGCTCATAGGTGTGCACAAACTGTATGTAGGTCGAGTATATTCAGTCATGGGGAGGTATGTGTGTCTTTGGTAAGTTTATTCAGGTTGCATTGAGCAGTTTAGCTTTAATATTTATGGAACAATTTCATTCTTGTTTCCCTGTGATTCAAGTCAACCTGGTGTGCCACCTTGTGCGTGAAAGGGATGAAAACTTCACCCTGCAAAAGGCAATTGTGGAAAGCCTCAACCAGCAGCTGGAGCTCCTCCAAGCTCAGAATTTGAACTTGTCAGAGACTGTAAAGCAACTTGCCACCTCCAGAGGTACATAGCGGTGGGAAGATGGCGGTTCCATTGCATTGTGGTAACCACAGATTGATTTTTTTTCTATCAACCATATTGGAAGGAAAAATCAAAAGCTCTAAAATTGACCTGAATTATTTCATTTAAAAACAAATTTCAACTGAGTCAATCAAAAGGCTACATTTCCATTTTGATAATTTTTTAAGTATCAGTCTTTCTGAGGTATTTTTTTTTTGAGTTTTTGTAATGGAGCTGGATTATACCCTAAACCAAATATTTTCATTCAGAAAATACTATGATGATGATACTTTAAAGAAAAAAGTAAGTCTTTTTAATAGGTAAATTCACTGATGCTACCATTCCTTCTTACACAGTAAGTTTCAGTGAATTATCATAAAAAAATTTTGATGGAAAATTCCTACTGGCTTTAGTTGTCTGGAACGCTTTGACTCCTGAAGACAACTTTATTCTGTTATGCAGTAGTGGATGCAGCAGTGTAAATACTGCTACTCTCTACCAAATGGGACTGCAATCACTGGCTTTAGCAGTTTACAGACTATATGCTGAGGGTATTTTTTTTTCTTGTGCAAAATAATGGTGTGAAACTTTAATGATGGGTGAGCTGATTATGTTAGATTATCATATAGCAGAGGGAAGAGAATCATAATAAATTAACATCTTGTGAGAGAGTAGCAAGGTTATTATCTATGAAAATTGTCTGCATTTGAATTTAGCGCAAACCAGAAGCTACTTGTAAGAGTCCAGTGCACTGTGCTGTGCTATCTATTGCCACCCAGCATCAAGTCCTAGCATTCCCAGCTGGCACTGGTTTGTTACAATATAAAATGGTCCTGCAAACTGTAGAACAATGAACATGATTCACCCTATAGTTGGGACCCACTTCCCAGAGATCTCAAAATATTTTGTCTGGCAGGTCAATTACAATTGTGTTGTAAAGCACATAGCAGGGAAGAGCTGGCGCTAATGTTAACAAGAAATTAAAAGTAAGTTCACACGAGTAGAGACGTACCTGTATGGCTGAAAGTCTAGGCTTCCTTTTACGTCAACCTAGATCCATGTCTCTCTGAACATAGCTCAACCTTCCAAAATTTTCTGTTTGTTTTACTAGCACCCTCCAGGCTTGCTGGTCAGATTCAAAACATCTTTATTGTTTGGTTTTCTGATTTTCATTTAGAAATGTTTTTTCTGGTCTTCTGACAACTGGGTTTATTAAGTCTCCAATGAAGACATGAATGTAGGCCCAGAATGAAGGAGGAATTGTTGCTCCTCTGTGACAAGGAGGCTGTGCACTGCTTCAGTGATCCTGCAGGTAGACCACTAGAGACTGCCGTCACTGACAAACCTAATCAGGTGCTCTTTTGTTTTCAAGGACATAAATGTATCCCTTGTCCTGAGAACTGGCTACAGTATGGGGACGACTGCTACTACTTTTCAAAGGAATGGAAAACTTGGCAAGAAAGCAAGGCTCAATGCTCTGGTCTGGAGTCCAGACTTCTTAAGATAGAGAGTAAGGAAGAGCTGGTAAAGATTATTTTTTTCTCTCTCTCTAATGATACACTCTGCATTTTGCTGTGGCCTGAAGAGCCACTCCATCCTTTCACTGGTGCTATGGTATGCTATGGCATGCATGGGCTGGACCAAGTGGCAGAAACTGTCCATGTCCCTTTGGAGCCCGTCTGCCTGTATTGAGGCTGCACCCTCCCTGGGGCATCTCTACTGACTTCGGGGGAGTTAACTGGAACACACCAGCTTGGGTCTACATCTAGATCCTTATCCCACCTCAGGGCAAATGTAACTGTGCTAGTACTGGTTGGCAACACTTTTGTTGTCTTGCCAGAGCAAACTGTTTAGCAATCATCAGAAGCCTGGCCTTCAGTTTCTTGCTTTCCACAACTAGAAAGCTCAGCAGCCTGGCCTGCTCCCTTCTCACACATGATGATCATATCTTTTTCTGACTCCTATGTTGTAGATGAAACAGCAGATAAAGCACAGCCAGAAGAGCTCTTCACTGTGAAGGATTTTCAACCCAGATGCTTAATGGCAATGGGATTACGTCTTGCACTCCGTGGTTTTATTGTCTCTATTTTGAATTTCCTGTGTACAATGATAGCAAATGATGCAAGGACCTTTTCCTGGTTGACTTATGCAACCAGGGTGTTGGAAGGAAGTCATTATCCTATACCCATTATCCAGCTAACTTCAGTTATCTTGGTACTACTGAGAGCTACTGAAAGCTCTCAGCAGGTTCATTTTCATTATCTCCAAAACAGCACTGACTGCCAGGAGTAGGAGGCACTGCCCAGATTCACTTGCAAAATAAAGGCTGTTACGCACAGGCGTGAGCAGCTTACTTTCATTTGCCTCTCTCCTTTTCCAAATCGTAGGCCATTATGAGTGAAGCAGGGATGTGATTCACAGGTTTTGCACTTATTTCTGTACAGGACTTTGTAATGCGATCAGCACAGTCTTACAGTTCTTACTCTTTCTGGATTGGGCTGTCTCGCAATGGAACTGAGGGGCCCTGGCTGTGGGAGGATGGATCAGCTTTCTTCCCTGATCTGTAAGTCGCCGCATAGATAGGAGCAGTCCATGTCCATGTGTATTTGTTATGAGCCAGAAACAGCAACCTTTAACCACCACTCAGTAATCTCCTGTCCCCCCACCTATTTGCCAGCGGATGGGTTACCCATCACTCACTTACTTATCAGCCTAGGCAAGCCCCCATCAGAGCGTTGCGCTTGTATACTATTGGGGGTCAAATGGGTAGCAGCAGTTGAGAATTATTATATCAGCCTGTGACTTTTTCCATGGGATGATGAATATCTCTGCTATTTTTTCACAGGTTTCAGATCCGACGAGCCAGCTCAAGTCCTTTCCTGGACTGCGTGTGGCTTCAAGGTGCAAACATAGACACTGCACGGTGTGGCGAGTACAAATTTTACATTTGTGAGAAAGTGGTGGATCCTGCGGTGGTTGAGGAAGTGAGCTACTTGGACAGGCACTAGTGTGCAGACCTCTGCAGAGACCCCTGTCTTGACATGCGCTGTTGTGAGGGCAAGCTCAGGGTTTGCAATAGGGAAAACAAGTCTGAGCTCAGGGTAATGTAACATCAGGGATAATATAAGGTTATCTTGCCCTCTGGCACATCAGCCAGACTCGTTCTTGGGCTTTTTCTTCAACAATTTAATGCCCTCTTTTTTCTTTCAGACCTTGTATCCTTGTGTAATCACTTCTATCCATTTCTCATAAATTCCTTTCTAAATGAAACAAAATTATGTATATGATGCCAGAACTCTATTTTAAAGCTTCATACCTATCCCTCAGAAACAGGAGTCAATGACCGTTTGCAAGAGCAACATATCACATTTTAGAAATTGGGTATTCACAGGATGTGAGCTCCCAATTTACAATAAAGTTCTCAGTATTTGATTTAATTTCACTCCCCATCTGCTGATAACCAGGCAGGGCAACAGAATCAGAGCCTGAATTAAAAGACAAGTAAAAATATTTCTAGTTCTCCTGGTTAAAGAGAAAAGCTTTCAAATGGGATTGCATGCCCTATGGGCTCAAAAAACAGAAGACAAATACACAACACACCTTTATTGAGGAAAGTCAGCAAAATTTAAAGCCCAGGAATGC
>NW_009646848.1:1336217-1384073 GCF_000708025.1 Charadrius vociferus | reverse complement strand
GGTAGTGGGTTGTTCTGCTGTAATGGGCATTAGCGGGGAAGGTGCATTCCTCTAAGACATCTGTCTTGAAAATTATCCTTGTCACATTTGATCCAGTTCTTTGATTTCTCAAATCCATTTTCCATCCTGTTGCACAATTTCACAGCTGGAATAAATATTGCTGCTACTGACCTTTTCTGTAGTGTGTCTTTTTAGTAAGTCACTGTGCACAGTAGGCTCAACGACCATCAAATACAGGGCCTTTAAGGACACAAAGCCTCCTGCTGCTTCACTGCTGTGTAGGAGACTGTTCAAAGAGAAGACTTCACCAGAGAGATGATCTTTCTTCTATGGCACTAGCAAACAATAGAGATCTTTGAAATCTCTCCAGAACAGTCAAGTCTATGGTTGGGACTTATGTTCCTGTGTGTATTTTGTGCTAATTTGAGCCATTCAGTGAAAATTGAACTGTTAGTCGGGGAAGGTGGAGGTATTTAGGCAAGCCGCTAATTATGTTTATTTCAGACATAAAGCTGTGCAGCAAAACTCTGCAGTAGCAACAGCCAAGCGTGCTGCATCCCTCACTAAATGAGCGTTTGGCAATATGGCAATTATCTTAATTATGGATATGAAGAAGTAATTTAGAGGAGCGGGGACAACAGAGTGTCTTGCCACACAGCTATATCATAGTCTGGAAATGCTGCCTATTCTAAGTCTAAGCACAGGGTCTTAGCAGCCATGGATACCACCGGGGACGCCAGCACTGACTGGTCTACAGGGGATGCAGGTACAACACGGATGATGGGAGGGGTAACCCAAACAGGGCTGCTGTTCTACCACATGCAGGGCATGGTGGGATGCCCCGTCTTACAACCCTTGATAATGCAAGAGGTTCTTAAGGATCACACCACGAGGAAGCAGGAGAGCCCTCACTGAGGGCCCTGTTATGAGGAGGAGCTGGTGAAGAGCTGAAGCAGTGAGCGAAACTGATGTGAGTGAACTTGTGTGATGGGCATGGGGTCAGTGGACCAGTGAGGGGAGCAATGCTT
Organism: Charadrius vociferus; assembly: GCF_000708025.1. NCBI lineage: Eukaryota > Metazoa > Chordata > Aves > Charadriiformes > Charadriidae > Charadrius > Charadrius vociferus. Next base: position 1,383,045 of record NW_009646848.1, on the reverse strand, counting down.
GATTGTAGGGGCCTGGCTGAGGGAAAAGTGCTGCATGTGAAAAGCACTGGTATTATGGACTACTGCTATGAGTTAAATGCTGCAGAAAATGAAGGAAGAAAACACCAAATGAGAGTCTGCTGTTCTGTATTGTGTTTGGGAGGAGAATCTGTTAGCCTGTCTTGTCCCCCTGTCTGGGGCATGAAACACTGGCCCCGTGCCTGGCTGCTAAATATTTACAAGCTCAGGAACTTATAAAACAAGGAGGAAGTTCCTGGTCCTTATTGCTGCCTGGATTTTTTCATTTTATACTGCATCTTCATAACTCAGTGACTTGTAATTAGAACCGCTACACGATGAGCATAGCATAGCAGAGCACATACCTGGCATCCAGTAATTGCCCTGAGGTGTGCAGTGTACAACCTTTTACTGTGTTTGTTTAATACCTAACCCTGAATTTCCTTGATATGTAGCATAAATCAGTTCTTGAATTTTGGCATAAACCAGGAGAGAAAAATTTACACTTGAACATAAGATGATCGCTAAGTCACAATACAATAATTATGTTAAAAGATGTCATTTGCTGTATGAGTTTAAAACATTTAGAACTTTAAAGCAATACAGAACTAAGCAATGTCATGCACATATCTTCTATACTTTCCCCTTTCCCGTAGCCATCTTCTCAGTCACTCTGTGTGTTCTTCCTGCAATTCTTTATAACTCCCTTTGAAATGTCCTCTTCAGAAATCTTTCTTGGATTGCCCAAGGTCCATTAAACATGTTGGTTCACAGGAATCTGTTCTGTGCCGCTGAGCAAGGGGAACATTCTCCGTAAGCAGTGAGTTAGAGAAACATTCTTTCCACTCAGCTTTGCAAGTCATGTTAACCATTGCATTTTGCACAACTACCTGTGAAGTCTGGTCCTTCAAAATTACTGCAACTTCAATATTAATTTGTCTTAAAAGCGATGTCATCTCTGCTGTCATTTGTCTGCAGAAAGCATTTAAATTGACAAAGTTCAAAAAAGCAGCATGCAATCATACCTTTAATTGAACGAACTGAGTCATTTCAAGTCCTACAGTGCTCATAGGCAAATCTTTAGGGTTTGTAGCACACTGAAAGAGACAAAGGGTGAATTTTTTTTTTTTATAGCCACCACTAGATTAGAAATTAGTTGCTGCCTGTTGTTGCCATGAGGTTTTATCAGCACAGCCACTTCTGTATTTTTCATGTTATGTTCTTCACAGTGATAAAAAAATCTTAAGTCTATAATTAGCCTTTTCAGTTCAATACAATGTCCATTAAAATCAGAGTATAAGCATTGTACCTATGTCACGTTGTTACAAAACAAGCCTTCAGCTCATAAGCCATTCTCAGTGCTTCTTGGCAAATAATTTCCCTGCTGTTCCCAACATGAGTATTCATCTCAATGGATCTACCAAACTCATGAACGTTTTTCTTCATAGTGCCTATAAGTTCTGCTTGCTTAGTTTTGTTACGTTGCTTTAAGATGCTTCATATTGACATATAGCTACACAAGCAGTTCATTTCTCAGCAAAACTCAGAGATGCCACCTTGAATGGAGTGTCACAGCTTTACTTTTTAATGAGTTTTCTTCTCTCCATTGTCATGCTCTTTACCCTTGGTGGCAGACAGTCAGTAAACCACCTGCATCATAAAAATTTAAACGAATCCAAGTGGGGAAAAATGTTCTTGCATCAAGATCCAAATACTCATAATTAGCAGAGAAAATAAATGCGTCTCTGATTTCATGTGGAGACAGAAGCTGCCGTCTTTAAAGAGCAGGCCTTGCAAAATCTACTGTAATTTGTAAAGTTGCACAGCCACATGATATACGGAAAAAGCTGCTAAATCACCTCTGTTAAGGACTGCTGAGAGAATAAAGAAGCAAGGAGAGAAGCACAATGATTAACTGAATATATCGTGGTATATGCAGCTGCATATTGGGTGCTTTGAGTGAAATATTTAAGTTTTCTGAGGTTTTCAATTTTGTTTAAAGTAAGTGTTCATGTCTTAGACCTAAAATCAAAGTCAAAGCCATGAGAGATTGTCAAAAGAGTTCTTTTTTTTTGTACACTTGGAATTCTGCAGAGTCAGGATTTTGGGAACCTGCATTTGAACCTATGCATTCAAGCTCATTTAGTCTGATCTTTTGCCCTCTCTCTAATCTTTAATTCTCTTTCCACCACCATCTCAACCCTAACCTTTATGTCTTGGATAAAAGAACTAGTTTTAATGTTAAAAAAAAGAAGTAAAAAAGGAAACATTACTCATCTTCCAGTTCTCTCATTAGAGTCATGTGGGGATTTCTCCTTTTGCTAAATTAAGATTCCCACCCTGTAAATTGAGCAAAAAGAAATTTGTGATTTTAGATTTGAAAACTAAGATGCAAAGCTTGTCTAAATGCTTCCAGAAAAGCCTATTTCTATTTCATAAATTCAGTCAGAGTTTTGCAATCATGCATATGCCTGTTATCCTGAAAACTGACGTACTCTCCCTGCTCCTCACCATTTTGGAGGCCCACCAAAAAAACTGAGGAGGAAGAAATGCTCAGTCCTTCTGTAGAAGGGTTGCCTTTTTGTTCTAATTTGAAACAAAAATATTCAATGTTGTGAAATATTCTCTGTCAGAGAAGGACCACATAAGTCTGATTAAACGATCAGCAGCAAAGCCAGTATTTCCTCCCTATTGAGCATTTCCTGTATTTTATTATTCTCTTATTCTTTAGATTCATTGGGCTTTTTTTCAGAAGAACATAGCTACTAACAGTGGGCATCTGAAACAAACAAACAGATTCAAGTGACATATGGAATTGGAGCACTCAGTTGGAACACAAACGCACAAGATGCACAGGTGGCCTTTGTGGGTAAAACATTTCCTGGAGATGGACAGTCAAATGACCGTGCTGAAGTCATATTTGCTTCTATTTATAGTGCCAAATTAAGTTGAAGGCTTGTCATAGCACAAATCATGGTGCAGGTATTTAATAAGAATTGTGTTGTTGAAAAGCACTATTTTCTAGGGGAAAGTAAATAAATAACTGACATCAACTTGCCCGTGTTATGATGGCAAAAGACTTACGCCCCTAAAAAACCTGCATTTTGAAGCATAATATTACAACCCAAGGAAAGGAAGCAGTTTCTACTGCTGTATAAATAAGATTGTATCACAAATATCACACATTCATAGGCCAAGATGTGTCATTGTTGCATGTGGAGGTTCCAGTTGCATTCCAATGCAAAATGCATATAGACATATGCGTCAAATTTCTAGTGCACATAATGTATAAAGTGTCACAAGTATATGTCAAAATACCTTTTCCAATTTGTCCACTCAACTCAATTTTCCAACATGAAGTAAATATCTCAGAGTCACTTTCAAACTTGGAACAACAACAAGGGGATTCTTTTAATCAGTCTGACAGCATCACAGAATGACAGAATGGTCAGGGTTGGAAGGGACCTCTGGAGATCATTTAGTCCAACCCCTCTGCCGGAGCAGGGTCACCTACAACATGTTACACAGGACGGAGTCCAGGAAGTTTTGAATGTTTCCAGAGTGGGAGACTCCACAACCTCTCCGGGCAGCCTGTTCCAGTGCTCTGGCACCCTCAAAGTAAAGAAGTTCCTCCTCATGTTAAGACAGAACTTCCTATGTTCAAGTTTGTGCCCATTACCTCTTATCCTATCACTGGGCACCACTGAAAAAAGACTGCTCCCATCCCCCTGGCACCCTCCCTTTATTTGTAAGCATTAATAAGATTCCCCCTCAATCTTCTTTTCTCTAGACTAAAAAGACCCAAGTCCCTCAGCCTTTCCTCATATGAGAGATGTTCTAATCCCCTAATCATCTTTGTAGCCCTTTGCTGGACCCTCTCCAGCAGATCCCTGTCCTTCTTGAACTGGGGAGCCCAAAAGTGGACACAGTACACCAGAGGTGGCCTCACCAGGGCAGAGTAGAGGGGGAGGATAACCTCCCTTGGACCTGCTGGCCACACTCTTCTTCATGCACCCCAGGATGCCATTCGCATTCTTGGCCACCAGGGCACATCGCTGGCTCATGGTCATCCTGTTGGCCACCAGGACTTCCAGGTCCCTTTCCACAGAGCTGCTCTCCAGCAGGTCAGCTCCTTACCTGTACTGATGCATGGGGTTATTCCTCCCCAGATGCAGCAGCCTACACTTGCCCTTGTTGCATTTCATAAGGTTCCTCTCTGCCCAACTCTCCAGCCTGTCCAGGTCACGCTGTATGGGGGCACAGCCTTCCGGCATGTCGGCCATCCCTCCCTGTTTTGTGTCATCAGCAAACTTGCTGATGGTACAGTCTGTCCCTTCATCCAGGTCATTGATGAATGTGTTGAACAGGACTGGACCCAGCACTGACCCCTGAGGGACACCACTTGTTACTGACCTCCAACTAGACTCAGCACCACTAACCACAACCCTCTGAGCTCTATCTGTCAGCCAGTTCTCAATCCATCCCACTGTCCATTCATCTAACCCACACTTCCTAAGCTTGCCTGTGAGGATGATGTGGGAGACAGTTTCGAAAGCCCTGCTGAAGTCAAAGTAGACAACATTCACTGCCCTCCCCTCACCCACTCATCCACTGACTTCATCATAGAAGGTTATCAGATTAGTCAGACACGACTTCCTCATGGTGAATCCATGTTGGCTACTTCTGATAACCTTCTTTTCTTCCAGGTGCTTGGAGATGACACCCAGCACAAGCTGTTCCATCATCTTTCCAGGGATGGAGGTGAGGCTGACGGGCCTGTAGTTTCCTGGGTCACACTTCTTGCCCTTTTTGAAGACTGGAGCGACATTGGCTTTCCTCCAGTCCTCAGGCACCTCACCTGTTCTCCAGGACCTTTCAAAGATGATGGAGGGCTTTTTTTTTCCAGCTCCCTCAGCACTCGAGGGTGCATCCCATCAGGCCCCATGGACTTGTAGATATCCAGTTTATCTAACTGATCTCTAACTTGCTCCTCTTCAACCAAGGGAAAGTCTTGCTTCCTCCAGACTTTTTCTGTTACCCACAAAGTCTGGGTGTCCTGAGGACTGGCCCTAGCAGTGAAGACAGAAGCACAAGAGACATTCAGCAGCTCCACCTTCTCTGCATCATCTGTCACCACAGCACCTGTCTCGTTCAACAGCGGGCCCACATTTTCCCTAGCTTTCCTAGTCCCCACTAAAAAATGGCAAGCACTAGTAAATTGAGCACCCCCATATGAACATGGCCACATTGGCATCACACACAGATTTTATTCACTAGTGTCTAAAATTTAATGTCTTGAAAAAACATAGAATCACCAAGTGGTTGAGGTTGGAAGGGACCTCAGATGAGAGGGCTGGATCAGCTCTCCCATGTAGAAAGGCTGAGACAGTTGGGGCTGTTCAGCCTGGAGAAGAGAAGGCTCCAGGGAGACCTTATTGCGGCCTTTCAATATATAAAGGGAGCTTATAAGACAGAGAGAGACTTTTTACCAAAGTCTGTAGTGACAGGACAAGAGGCAATGGTTTTAAATTAAAAGAGGGTAGATTTAGATGAGATATAAGATTTTTTTTTTTTTTTTGTGATGGGGGTGGTGAGACACTGGAACAGGTTGCCCAGAGAAGTTGTGGATGCCCTATCCCTGGAAGTGTTCAAGGTCAGGTTGGATGGGGCTTTGAGCAACCTGGTCTAGTGAAAGATGTCCCTGCCCAGGGCAGGGAAGTTGGACCAGATGATCTTTAAAGGTCCGTCCCAACCTAACCATTCTGTGATTCTATGGCCTCTGGAGGTCATCTGCTACAACCCACCTGCTCAAGTAGAACCAGTTGTCCAGGACTATATGCAGATTACTTTTGAATATCTCCATGGAGGGAGGCTCCATAACGTCTCTGGGCAACCAATGACTCTGTTTGGTCACCTCACAGTAAAAAAGTGTTTCCTGATGTATAGAGAGAAGCTCCTCTGTTTCAGTTGGTGCCCATTGCTTCTGGTCCTGTCACTGGGCACCACTGAAAAGAGCATGGCTCCATCCTCTTTGTACCCTCCCTTCAGGTATTTGTATACATTAATAAGTTTCCCTCCAAGCCTTCTCTTCTCCAGGCTAAACCATCCCAGCTCTCTCAGCCTTTCCTCATAGGAGAGATGCTTCAGTCCCTTCATCATTTTTGTGGCCCTTCATTGGACCCTCTCCAGTATGTCTATCTCTCTCTTGTACGGGGGAGCCCAGCACTGTACCCAGCACTCCGGTGTAACCACACCAGTGCTGAGCAGAGGGGAAGGATCACATCCCTCGACCTGCTGGCAACACTCCTAATACAGCCCAGAATACCATAACCCTTCTTTGCCACAAGGGCATACTGTTTGGCTCATGATCAATTTGGTGTCCACCAGAACCCCAGGCCCTTTTCTGCAAAGCTGCCTTCCAGCTGATCAATCCCTAGTATGTACTGGTGCATGGAATTGTTCTTCTCCATTTGTAGAACTTCACACTTCTCCTTATTGAATGTAATGAGGTTTCTGTCAGCACATTTCTCCAGCCTGTTGATATCCTTCTGGATGTCAGCAAAATCCTCTGGTGTATCAGCCACTCTTCCCGGTTTTGTGTCATTAACAAACTCTGCTCTATCATCCAGATCATTAATGAAAGTGTTGACTCCTGGGGTGCACCACTAGTGACTGGCCTCCAGCTGTAGACTTCATGTTACTGATTACCACCCTCTGGGTCCATCTATGTAGCCAGTTTTCAATCTACCTCACTGTCTGCTCATCCAACCTGTACATCACAGCTCCTCTATGAGGATTTTATGGGAGAAAGTGTTGAAAGCCTTACTGAAGTCTAGGAAGACAATATTCACTGTTCTCTCGCTGTCTACCACGCTAATCATGTTATCATAAAAGGTTAACAGGTTGGTCAAGTACCACTTCCCCTTGGTGAATCCATGCTGGCTACTCCCAATCACCTTCTTGTCCTTCATGTGTCTGGAAATGGTTTCCAGAATTAGTTGCTCCATCAGTTTCTTAGGGATCAAGGTGAGGCTGAGCAGCTTGTTGTTCCCTGGGTTCTCCTTCTTGCCCTTATTGAAGATAGGAGTGACATTTGCTTTCTTACAGTCCTTGGGCACTTCTCCCAGTTGCCATGATCAATCAAAGAGTATCGAGAGTTGCCTTGCAATGATATTTGCAAGCTCCCTCAGCACTAGTGGGTGCATCCCATCAGGACTCATGGACTTAGGCATGTTCAACTTGCTTAAGTATTCCCTGACCTGATCCTCTTCCATTTGCTTGCTCCAGACTTTTCCCTGGTCTCTGGAACGTGGTATTCCTGAAGGCTGGTCTTGTTAGTAAAGACTGAGGCAATGGTGGCATTCAGTACCTCAACCTTTTCCATGTCCTTTGTCACCAGGTCCCTGGTCTCATTCAGCAGTGGGCCCACATTTTCCTTAGTTTTCCTTTTGTCACCTACGTACTTATAGAAGCCCTACTTGCTGCCTTTGACACCCCTCACCAGATTCATTTCCTTTTGGGGTTTGGCTTTCCTAATCTCACCCCTGCATGCCTAGACAGTGTCTCTATGTTCCTTCCAGGTTATCTGTCCCTGCTTCCACCCTCTGTACGCTTCCTATTTGTGTCTGAGTTTTGCCAAGATCAGCTTGTTCATCCATGTAGGCCTCCTGGCATTTCCTGTCTGACTTCCTACTCATTGGAACAGACTACTCTTGAGCTTGGAGGACTTAATTCTTGAATATTAGCCAACTTTCTTGGCCCCCTCTTCCCTCCAAGGCCTTATCCCACGGGACTCTTCTGAGCAGATCTTTGAAGAGGCCAAAGCCTGCTCTCCTGAAGTCCAGGGTTGTGAGCTTTTTTTTACCCGCCTCCCTTCCCTCAGGATCCCGAACAAGATACACCAGATACAGTTGCTTAGATTTAGAAAATCATCCATTCAAAAAAAAACATTTAACATATAATACCAAAAAATATGTAGTTTCTGATACATTGGAAAATTCAGCTCCTCATTCAGCATTTAATACTTCTCTGAATACTGTCACAGCAATCCAGCTATCAGTGCAGCCATTTGTGTCACATATCCGTCCTTTCATATGATGAGATGCATTAGGTAGAGGCATGGATATATTCTATGTTAGCTGAAGACTCATGGCCCTCAGATGGCATTCTTAGAAAAAATCCAATCATTATTTCAATTCTTCCCGCATAACTGCAATAGTGATTTTGATAATAGCATACTGTTTATTAAAACTAATTTAACACTGACTTCTGGGCATTCTTGGAAGATCCTATTATTGCACCTAAAGAAAAAGCATCATTATCTGGAAGTAAGATTTGAACATACGTCCTGGTTCATATATTCATATAAATTCATATACTATACCCAGTGAAGAAGAGGATGAGGATGCTGAGTGATGCTTCACTGCCAAGCAGTGAACAAGGAAGTCACATGTCTTTGAGTAGCAAAGGACAGGAAAGCTTGCCTTGGAGTTTTGGAGGAATATAGAATAACTGAAAGTGAGTAAGCTGAAGAGAGGGCTTGAAATAGTCAAGAGTTATCAGAGATTAACATATCTTTATAAATAGAAGTGAGAGATGACTCATCATCTTAGTAAGGTCAAATGGACTAAAGAGTGCCTTGGTAGAAATGGATATACATGAAATTCCAATCAGAGTGACAAGAAGTGGTCCCACAGGCCTTTACACTTCTGATTTCTTTGACTGTAAGATGCTTAAGATTGTCAGCATCGTTAAGGTAGAGGTTTCTGAACTAGAACAATGAGACTAATAACTCTTCTGTGATTTGTGATATTTGTTACTGCTGGTTCTTGTTATCTGCAAAGGCTTTCTGTTTCTTTTCAATTTTTGTGTTTGTTTGAATACACTAGGAAGAAAGGATGGACTCTGCTCTGAATTTATATTAAACATTATTTTACACCCCTTCTTTGAAAAATCTGAACTTCAAAATCTTCTTCATACTCTTCCAGTTCCTTTTCTGTTGATAATCTTTTTAGATCAGCTGGACTGCTGCCTTCTCACAGATCCAGCGATATTTCTCATTACAGTTCTCACTGTAAACTCTTGACTTACGATAAAACAGGTATGCACAGTTTTTCTCAGAGGACAAATCAATCCTAGAAAGAAAACCACACCATCTTGTTAAAAACTCTCATGAACAAATTTAAAAAAAAAACCCCAAACATAAAGCCCTTTTGGACAACCATACATTATTGCAAAAGTTGTTTAGTCATTTTAAGGTTTATAAAGGATTATACAAAATGTTGAAGAACATAACAGCTCATATATTTCATGTCTGAAGGATCATTCTCCCACCTGCCTTCAGCTCAAAGATGTAAAAAAGAAAGCCTATGTATGGCGCATCATCAAAACAGAAAGTCGCACTAGTTCCTTACCAGTGATTATGTCACTCCAACCATCGCTATATGTAGTGGTAATTGAGGTCTGGAAACTGAAAGGCAGTGGTCTGCCTGAGCAGAAGCCACATCATTCTGCCTGAAGTCTACTAGCTGCAGCAAGTGTAAGAGTTTGCAAAACAAAATGAGCAAATGTTTCCAAGGAGGTTCTGGGGAATCTTCACTTGAAGGTTCTCAAGACCCTGAGGAGGACTGTCATATTACTGCATACAGTGATTGCTTCACACAGAACAGAATGGGAATTCAAATTTTTTCCTCATGGTTAGTAAAGGAGAAATACACTGAGTAAACTGATGAGCTTTCACAGAAAAAGTAAACAGATTCTCTCCACCTAATGTTGACTATTTTTGTATAATAAAGGTTTCAAAATGTTGATGGAAGAGAGAAGTGAATTTGGGATAATTGTGGCTGAATAGAAGAGGCAGGTGCAGGCAGGCTTTTCAGGAGGTAGTCTGTCTTGAAGGAAGTGTGAGTTGCTTCCCACAGAGTTGTGGGATGTTTCATAAAGTGAATGGGCTTAAATAGTGAGAGCAGTCACTGGTTGCACTGGTTTGTTGAGTCCTTCTCCAGCTCGCACTTCCAGTATTCTGAGACTCTTCCTCTATTTCAGGAACTCCACACCTAAAAGAGTATTTTAACTCCAACTGTATCTGCGGCTGTATTCTGCCTTGAAGCTTGGCCTTTAACGGGATTTTGGTTTCCTCCTCCTCCAGTGCACAGGAAAGATATTGTGCAAGAAGAGATTAAAAACAACCAACTGTTTAAGTTCAGAAAACTTACCAGTCCATTCTTTTTGTAGAAAGTTTTGTGTCATCTATCCAAGACCAGCCATCAACTCCATATGACAATCCAATCCAATAAGATTGTTTTTGTGATATTTGAGATATGCTTATCTAGAAAAAATGCAAAAAATTTATCACCAAGGAACTTGTGGGTATTTTTTTTTTTGCTATACCTCAACAACTCCTGTTGAGAGGGGAGATGATTAAGAAAGAACCAAAGCAGGTAGTTTGACAATGACTCTCTGAACTCCTCATCAGGCCCTCATGACAGTTTCCAAGAGACAACATCTCTATTTGAAATGCAAACTGGAATATTTTATGTCTGGAACCTCTACTAAATGTAAGACGGGGGCAACGATTCTTTTTAGAGCCCTATTTCTCAGAGGATTCCAAGAGATTTCCTGAATGAAAGACTCACTGCTTCTAACTTTCACACGATCCATGACACTCATGTCCACTGTCTGGCTGAATAATATCCTGTGTTTCTAGCTACCTCATCATTACACATTTGTGGTTAAATGTTCTGCAGTCTGCATTGCTTCAGAACTTGAGGACAGCACCTCTATTACTATGTAACGTCAAGAGGTACTCGCTGACTGGTGAGGAGTTTTGAATAGTTGACACCAGTGCAAAGAAGCAGCAGCATGATGGGAACCATACCAACTTGCTTTTCCTTTTCAGCATAAGAAGGGTGGCATTGTGGGAGAAGCAAAATTCTTCACTTTCCAGCCATGTGGCCTCCTTTTCTGAAATATAGAAACAGGTGTCGCCTCCAATCCATTTCCAGTTTACAGGGCAGAGTGAACATGCGGGTCCTAGAGCAGAAAGATACCGTCAGTCCCTTATAAACAGCCAAAGGAAGAGTAGAAAAGTCTACACCCATAGGCCCGGAAAGTCAAATTATGCAGAGCTGAAATATATAAAGCCCTTTATGGGTCACATCTACACTCTTTTTCAAAAAAACCTCATTATTTAATCTGATGTAGCATATAGCACCCTTGTTTAATCTGTTATAAGTCCTAATGCATAGATTTCAGGCTGTATGAGCAGTAGTTCTACTTACTGTCATTCCTACTGTTTGCGTCATCCATCAAGCACAATCTCTCCTTTAGTCCTTGCAAGTTTTCATTATGATCCGCAGGTGGCTTAGAACCTCTGATACCTGGAGTTTATAAAGATATTATTCACGAGACAAAAAAAGCTGTGACTATGCTACTGCATGATACATGCTTCATGATGTATTGCAAATTAACTTTTTGCAACAGTGTGCTCACATGCAACTCTGATGCTAGAGTGTCACATATTGTGAGAAAGTTAGCAGATGAGAAAATGATGGATAATGAGATTTCAAAATTTTAAATGCAGTTTAATCATCGTGCTATTGCAGATCACTTGGTAACCTAATAAAAGACCAAAATAAAGCAAAAAAAAAATATACTTAGGAAGGACTATCTTGAACTAATCATGTTGATCATAAAGGAAGTTTTTGAAAAAAGGAAGTTCAAAAAAACCTAAAATTCTAAACGTGCTTCAGGTTGAAAAATCCTTTTATTCTTAAAGGCTGGTAAAGCTTCTCTGAAGAAAGCGAGGAGGGTTTTTTTTATATCTCTTCCTCAACACTATTTAGATACAGGCTTTTGGTAGCAACGGCTCAGAATGACTATGTCCAGGCTCTGTGATAGAAAGTATAGGTACAGTCATGTCATATGTGATAAAAGATAATAGAAATATAGGAGTCTTCAGTTCTTTTGCACATCTCAGGCAAACTGGGATGACTGAGTAAAACAGACAGAAAAAGTGAGATTTCCTCCTGAATCTGAGTGCTAGATGTATGTCCATTTTTAACATACTAGTATGAACTAATTTAAGACAGTAGTCTACGCACATGAAAGGTTAGTCTACAAACATGAAAGCTTTATCGAAGGAATGAGACAAGAACTGTTATGTAGAGTGGAGACACTTGAACAACTGGACAAGAGGAGAAGGGAAACAGCAAACTGATTTATGAAAGTCAACATTAGAATTTTGTAATTGAATTCAAAATAGCAAATAAATGGGTAACAGATGAATGAGGGCAGAATCCATTCCTCCCACTCTTTTCAAAATACATCATCTTGACTTCTATATCCTAACTCTGAGCACAGGTCCAGACTTAAAAGAATTGCTTCCCTCCAAGTCTTGCGTGCACCAAGCTGCAGAGTGTTCATCGCAGGCAATTAGGAGGAGAGGAAAGGACAGTATTTGTGGGAAGGATGAGTTACGACTGTCCTTGTTGCAGTCAGCCTGCCACCTGTCTTCAATGCAGTTATTCCCAAGGTGTCAATATGAATAAAGGAACCCAGTATATTTCAGCACTTACCTAGGACTATCATTCCTATGGTGAGGACCAGGCACAGTGCAAACAAAGTGAAGACAGCTGGCCACCATACAGCAAAGGGAAGAGAGCGCCCTGGGAGAAACCAACAATTTATCTGAGGGCAGACACCCTGTTCAGCAGCACTCCCAACCCTCCACCCTGCCATCAGGCGACTCTCTAAAGAGTTCCCCTTTCAGGCTGTATTATATTTTAAAGATCAACCCAAATGCAAGCTGAAAAGATGTGGTGTCTCTGTTAAAGAGATCTGTTTGAAATGAGTCACTGGACATGATTTAAATGGCAGAGTTTGGGGATTCCTTGTCTTTGACAAATTATGAAACTGTGAAACATAGTAGTGATCCTTTGACTTAGAAGTAGGTGATGCTACTGCTCTCCTTTGGCATTTGTGTATTGCTCTGCTCTGTCAGAACAGAGTAAGGAAGTGTTTGCACACCATCTTACACTTTGCACAAATCCTTTCTGCTCTCAGGGCACACAGTGCTCAGGCTGTGAGCCAGCTCCAGGCTGAAACCCAGTTCAGGAAAATTATGGAGTCCGAGATATCCACTGAGGTTTCCCTGGATTCAAAAGTTCCCGAGAGTTACTATCACCAAATAGTCATGGCATTGCAGTATGATGGACCTTTCAAATGAAGAATATTCAACTCAAGACTGGATGCCCTCTTGAAGTACGTGGTTTAGCCCAACCAGAGCTATGGGACTTGAAGAAGGGAAATGACATGACCTGTGCATTCAGGCCAGGTGCTGCTTCATCCCTTCTGGCCATAAAAGCTATGCATCTTAAACATTTTCTGAAAAATTGAGGTCCAGAGGGCAAAATGAGAAAGTTTTTTCCTATTAAAGTCAGATTGTCCTGTCTCTATAGCCATTTCCTGTAATAATAAATAAAACTAACCACATTAAAGCTGATTCCTACATTACAGAGTTTGATCCTGAAGTCTTTTTCTACAGAAATTTAGGGCAAGTAATGGCAGTACTCGATGCATTTTCACATTTATGCATGCTGGTGTTTGTCAGACAAAACAATACAAACAGTGCATAGAAATAAACATTAAACCTATAGGTACACATTTTTCTTATTTACTGAGCTGGACAAGAGACACTGTTCCTATTGTCATTGTCTACCATAGCGCACAAAGTTCAAAGAGCAAATGTCAGTCATACCTTGGTTGATGTTCAAGGACATGTAGTGTCTGGCTGGATGCTGTGGCAAGGGATTTAAATGAGAGTATCCATCCTCTTCCTCTGTATTCATATGCACTACCTGAGAACTCATTCGTGGTTCAATAACGACCCCTGTATAAGACAGACTGAATGATTTTTTTTGCAGGAGAAGCTGAAAGAAAAGCAGAAAGAGGGAGGGGATAGGAGAATGAGTCACACTTCAAATTTCCTAAGGCAAGATACTCATATTCAAGTATTATGTGTGACTCCTCCCTTTCCTCCCTCAGGGGAAGAACTCCTCTCTTCCCACCCCTCACATCTCAGCCTGGGTCTGAGACACATAGGAATGACATGAGTCCCAGGAAGTATGGCCTGGTAGCTCCCCTCTTTTCCATTTAACCTTCTCATGACTTTCATCTCCTTTGAACTTTCCACATTTTAAAACCAAACAAACACCTTTGATTCATCTCAGAGGCCAACTAACTTCAACTCTGTGCCTTTTTCATTATTCAGTGTTAAGGGCTGAAAATCTAGGTGTCTCAATTTGATTGAGAGAAAAGTTCACAGCTGCAAATAGCAGCTGAAGCTATTTAATCACACAGAGGAAGCAGAAGTGCTGTCCACAGTTGAATGTCATCTTCTTGGCAGGAGAAGTGGGAAATCAGAGTGTGTGAAAAAAAAGGAACAGACAGGATTTAACAAATAAGAGAAGTGAGCCCTTGTGGCAAAGGCTAACCACATACTGGACAGATCTAGCAAGACTGTAGGTAATAGGGCAAAGGAGGTGATGATTCTCTTCTCTCCATCGCTTCTGAATATGTGGCTGAAGTACTATGTCCAGCTTTGGGCTCCCCAGTGAAAAATAAAAAAATAAAAATCCCACAAAACACATAAATGCTAAAACTGGTCAGAGGGAGAGCCATCAAGATGCTTAGGAGCTGGAGCACTTGATTTACAGGGACAGACTCTGACAACTGGATTTGTTTAGCCCAGAGAAGAGAAAGCCAAGGAGAATCCAATAGCAGTCTCTCACTGCATAAAGGGGTTATGGAAAAGATGGACCCAGAATCTTAGAGGTATACAGCAAAAGAACAAGAAGCAACGGTCATAAGTTACAAATAGGGTGTTCAAACATTGGAAGAGGTGCCCAGAGATGGTGTGTCATCTCCATCTTTGGAGATTTTCTGAACTTGACTGCACAGGGACTGGATTAATCTGACCTAGCTTTGAAATTAGACCTGCTGAGCAGGAGTTTGGACCAGATGGACTTCAGAAGTCCCTTCCAAATTAAATCTTTCTGTGACTCTGTGATCTATGGGTATGAAGAGAAGACTTGACTCACTATGATTTTTAGGGGAGGATGCCCAAGGGAATAATAGTAGAGCTCCTGAAACAGCATCATCTGTTCCACTTTCTTGTAACTCGGAGACAAAAATTTAGAATGTGAGAAACAGACTGGTATCCTTGTTTGAGGTAAAACAGAACCAATTTTGTTCAGTAACTTTGCTTCTTAGCTGGGCCTTTTCTAACTACTGAAATTAACAGCATATTGTGCAGACAATGTTCGCTCTCAGAGTGATAAGACCTATGTTTATAGCTGATGCCCAGGCATGGTATGCAGAGAGGCTCCTGCTTATACTTATTGCTGTAAGACCCAAGGCCAACCAACTTTGTTATGTGCCCCCTTGGAGGGTCGGAAGCAGAAAAGCATAGTGGGGTCCCACCTGCGGGGAGGAGCGAACAGGACAGGTGACCCAAAACTGACCAAGAGGGTATTCCATCCCATCTGCATCATGGTCAGTATAAAGGCTGAGGGATCAAAGGGTCAGTAGTCTTTCTTCAATGGCCAGCGTCTGAGGAGGACTCTGTCTGTTCGTCTGCCTTTGATCCTGATCCTGAATGCAGATCTGGAATCCAGTTCCCGTCCATCACTGTGTCCAGCCTGGGACTACCCCAGTGCCAGCCAGTGTTGTGATCGTCATCTTGGGAGCTTGATATGGTTTCGTATATATTTTATTGTTTCCTTTTATTTTATTTTATTATTAATATTTCATTAAAGTAGTTTAGTTCTTTCTAAACTCATAAGTCTCTTTTTCCCTCCTCTGCCTCTCTCTTTGAAGAGGGGTAGAGGGGAACATCTGTTGGTCCCATCTGGGGTCCCCCAGGTCCCCAGTAGCCGATTTGGCCTAAACCACGACACCATCGTAAGGATCTTGAACTCCACCATCTCATGGTCACTGCAGCCCTCGAGCCTGACATTCCCCACCAGCCCCTCCTTCTTGGTGAGAACAAGGTCCAGCATGGCACCTCTCCTCATTGGCTGCTCTATCATTTGGAGAAGGAAGATATGATCAATGCATTCCAGGAACTCCCTGGATTGCTTATGCCCTGCTGTGTTGTCCCTCCAACAAATATTGGCATGGTTGAAGTCCCCCGTGAGGACCAGGGCTTGTGAATGTGAGGCAGCTCCTATCTGTCTATAAAGACCCTCATCTGCTCAGTCTTCCTGGTCAGGTGGCCTGTAGGAGACCCCCACTGTAATATCACCTGTCCTTGCCCTCTCTTTAATCCTGACCCATAAGGTCTTGGTTGGCTCCTCATCCATCCCCAGGCAGAGCTTTGTGCACTCCAGCTGGTCATTGACATAGAGGGTGACACCTCCTCCTTGTTTTACCTGCCTGTCCTTCCTGTATCCTTCCATTCCAACACTCGTCACAGGAGCCATCCCACCATGTGTCCATAATGCCAATGTCTCTAATTCCTCTTGTTTATACCCCATGCTAAGTGCATTTGCATAGAAGTATTTAAGTTGGGCCCCTGATGAAGTTGACTTACTGTCTGGAGTGGTTGGAATTCCTTTGTACTGCAGTCCAGGTGTTTCCCTGCTGACGTGCAACCCTTCTCCAGGTTCTGGACATCTATTGCTGGCACTGGCTTCAAACTGGCATGAGTGCGACAGATTGAGCTTTCCCTCCCCTGGCAACACTAGTTTAAAGCCCTTTTCACAAACATGGCAAGCCTCTGACCAAAGATGTTCTTCTTCTCTGACAGATGGACCCCATCAGCCCCCAGTAGACCAGGTTTCAGTGCCAGCCGGTGTCGTGATTGTCATCTCGGGAGCTTGATACGGTTTTCTATATATTTCATTATTTTATTTTATTTTATTATTAATATTTCATTAAAGTAGTTTAGTTCTTTCTAAACTCATAAGTCTCTTTTTCCCTCCTCTGCCTCTCTCTTTGAAGAGGGGTAGAGGGGAACATCTGTTGGTCCCATCTGGGGTCCCCCAGGTCCCCAGTAGCCGATTTAGCCTAAACCACAACAACTGGATACTACTTTCTTTAGTAATTCAAATTTTCTGCACCATCCAGCTACAGTAGGAGCCCTTTTCTCGTTTTGCAAAGCTTCGCTCACAGCTTGCTGGCCCTTCTGCACAGTGCTGTGCACTCGTCCCTTTTTCCTCTGGAGGTTTCCCTACCAGGAGAACATAGGATGTATTAAAGTCACAATGTCAAAAGAGAAGTTTCTGAAAGGTTGGCACCTCACCTGCTGCCTCAGATGTTTCAGGTGAGTAGACGTTTATTTAATTTAACACAAAACAAATACAAAAACTGACCCAGTGAAGGCAGGGACAGAGTGAAGGACCATGCTCCATGGACAAAATTATATTAGTTGACAGATCCTGTTAAGGACAGAAAATACTGTGGGAAAGACCAGGCAGGCTTAGAGCGATGTGAGTCTGTAGGGTGATAGTGAGATTGTGTAACTGGAAACTTGTCATTAGAGATGCATGAGCCAGACTGAGACTCGTGTCAAAGGGTCTGGGAACCCCCAGAAAAAGATGCATGGCAGAACCATGATGTCTTCAGAGTTACATCTCAAGTGCCATTGTTTGAAAGGAACCTCTGGAAGTCATGTGGATCAACCTCCTGTTCACAGCTGGGGCAGCTTTGAACTCTGATGAAGTTGCTCGAGGACTTGTCCACTCAAGTTCATGCAGTCTCCAAGGGCAGAGATCTCCCAGCCTCCCTGGATACCTGTTACTGTGTTTGGAGACTCCCACTGTGAAGAATGTTGTCCTTGTGTCTAACTGTGATTTCCCTTACTACAGTTGCTGTTAGTTGCCTCTAGTAGTACTCTAATCAGCCCTGACGGAGCATAAGCATGAATACGGGGACAGGATAGAGGTCTGCAAAGGAGCACTTGCTGATAAAGAGCTGGTCCCATGCCTGCCGCTGTAGCTGTGGTCCTGCGCACCTTCTTGTAGTCTTGTACTCACCTTTTAATGATTTAAAAGCATATTAGTGAAAGATGTCATAATAGTTAAAATTTTTTAAGATTTAATTTGAAATAGAAAGAACAAACAGAGAAGGAAGATCCAGGGACAGATGAGCATCAAATTCTTTAGTAAATTGGCTGACCTACACAAGGAAGGGTTACTTTTCTGTGCTGCTTTCTACAGACAGTGTCTGTGAACACAGATTGGCACCGTATTATTTAACATCTTGCTGACAGTGCATTTCAGCCTGTGAGCACTGGCATCTACTGGCAAATCTGAACCCCCTCCAGGGCAGCGGGTGCACTCATAACAAGGATGATGGAGGCCATTGGGAACGAGAGAGGATGCACTCGGTGCAGGGCCTGGAGCAGAGAGTGACAAGGCACTGTGCATCCAGGGTGTTTGGTTCAACTCTTTCGTTTGTCATCCTGCCTTCCGGACACACACGAACTCTGCCTTTTCCTATCCAGCAGCTGATATTTAGGCTCCTCCCATTTCACTGTCTTCGTTATCTCATTGCAGATGGGCAAATGTAAAGCTGTCATGCTTCCACTTCAGAACGGCCCTGTGGGGCTCATTCCCCCAACGCACCCATTTATTCACTTCACCCCCATCTTCTTCACCATCCGTGTCCCATTTGAAGGGATGCTGAAGCCAACAACTCCTCTTTAGTTCCCAAACCTTTCAAGATTTATGATATTTCAGGCTCTACAAAGGTCTTTACTCTTTATTTTCCGTACAAAATGTGCTTCAAAAGAACCGCTTCTCCAAAATTACCAGTGCCATGGAAAGATTGTGGATCTCCCCTATCCCCAAAGATAGTGGACCTCCCTGAGCAACTTACGTCTTGGACTTCATACATATGTAGTCAGGAGAACTTTGACAGCCTCTGAGGTAGAAGGCAGACTGGATGAATAATGGATTTGCTTCAATGTAAAATACTATACTATACTATACATTCTTCCATCTGAAATATGCCATTCTTAACAGGAAAAAAGCCCTTTCCAAGCTGCTGGGGACAAGATTTGGGCTGAGACCAAATGGAGTTTACTATATGAAGATATGGAAATAGTCTGTAAAGATCATCCAGCCATAGAAATGTACCCTGCAAGTTATCACCACTGACCTGATCTTCCTGCAGTAATAGTGAGTGCTCCGTAAAAAGTCACACCAGACAGTGCACAGGAAACACAGAGGCTAACATTTGTTTTCACAGCGCATCCATCAAACAAAGGTGTATAGCAGATTGCTAGAAAAAAATCAAGAATTAGTTTATGGAAAGAAAAAGGGGTAAAAAGTGGCAGCTTAGATGCCTGCTGTGAATTATTTTTTTCAAGTTGAATAGGTTGAAGCAGATGAAACACTGTACCTTCCTTGCATTGTACCTTGCAGTTCCTACTGCAATAGTAAGGAATTCTAGATAGTTCAACTGGTACTTGTGCCTATAAATTAGGACTTAGCTCTACTGAGCATAGTGAATTTATTCAGTTCACAAATATCTTTTGGCACATTAAGAAAAGGGTTTCATTTTTTACCAAAGGACTACTTCAATCTTTGAGCATATTTTTAAAAGGAAATACTAAATATTAAAAACTTATTATTATATTTTCATTTATTTTAAGGAAAGTCTCCAAATACTAAGACAAATACACATAGATACATACAAGGAATATGTGCATATGTAATACAAAACAGATGCTGACATACAGAACTTCAAAGAACTCATACAATGTAACTCCACCCAGAAAAGTGGAGGCATCATTTTCTTTCAAGAAGTATGACAAGTGCTTTAATAACACATGATGCATAGGGTGTACCTTGGGCTCCAGAGATCCCAAAGAGTGTGGATATAATACAAGAGCTCAAGTAAGATTTGTGGCAATGGATTCTGCATCAGTTTGAGTACTGGTTGTGTGTAGCTCTGAATGGAACATGTAATTACTATCCTCCCTGCTAACCACATAGCAATTAATGTTACGGTAGCACTGAAGTTATTGAAGTAATGTTTTAATCCAGCCATGACATTGGACTCTTATTTTTAACAAAAGTTGCTTCCAGGCACTCCCTGTAGTCTTCTAAAAAATGTCCTTTTTTTTTCCTATCAATATTAATGCATATGTGAAAAGAATTTTATGGATGAATAGAACCTTGTGTTGTTTTCATATTCCTATACCTCAAACAGGGGAACAGCTGGAAGAACAGATTTAGGAAATAAGGCATGCCAAGGCAAACTGACCTAGAAGAGGATTATGGGTGGAGAGTAGTTAGTGTGTACAGTAAGTAATTCAGTCAGGAAACCATCAAGGATGCAGTTGAACTGGTTTATGACTGGCAGGTGTTAGTGTAAAATGCTGACTAAAGCTCAAAAAATATAGAGATCTGCAAGAATATGTGACTGTCAACCTAAAGAGTCACACAAGAATCATTGCTTGACTGTAGCTAATTGTTTCAAGTTGCTTCCTATGCCTGTAGTTTTTAGCTTTGTAGTTTGGGTTTGGTTTTTTTTTTTCCTCTCATTTGTGAGCCTGGGAGGGAAAATGCAGGCAAAGAGGAAGATTTAGTCTCTAATGACCTGTCCATCTGAATCACCATTCTGAGAAAACTGCAGGATAAAGAAACAAAAATAAAAATTTATTTAAAAATTCCAGTGTTGTCTCACAGTGGCAGATCCCACATCCCTTCTTGCAATGCTTCTTCAGGTGAAATGAACAGCCACTTTCTCACAGATCCAGAATTGCTCTGTTGAACAGGAGTGGCTGGCGTAAATGATCTGTCCATATAAGGAGGCACAGAAGATGTTGTCATAAAACACGACCCTAGGAAATTAAAAGATATGGCTTAATGATGTCCCAGTGACATAATGTAATCTATATTCGGACCACGTGTAATCATACCAATTTGCCACTGGAATGTAGAGTTATTTCCCCCTTGGAGCTATTTTATTTATGCTAGGTCGTCCTTTTGAGTCTGGTGCACGTGATCGAACTGTACTTTGCCACCCATTGTTCCTTATATGGCACATGAATTCGGAGCTGCATAGCAGATACCATGATCTCCTTGCTCCTTCATCATTGCACATGACAGACATGGGAAAGCAGGATTAAGCACAAGTTTCATATAATTTACTGGACCCTATCAGATAGAACCACACTGGTCCTAAGTTACGAAGGCTTACCATTTTGTCACTTCTTTTGAAAAAGCTGTTCCATCCTCCCAGTACCAGCCGCTCCTTTCAGATATGTATGATAATCCAACCCAGTAGAGTCGTGAATCCTGTGGCAGAGAAACCTGTAGGAATGAGAAAATCATCACAACAGTATTTCAAAAATAAGACCCAAGTTCCTGTATCTTCCAGCTGAGAAGGTTCCGCAACCAAATGAGATAGCTCTTACTCAGGATAGTAACATGTTGTCCATGCTTGCTTTCCATGAGGCAGTGCTGACTGCTCTGATTCTAGGATCATTCAAATACCATTGTTTATTGAATTGCCACAAGATAAATGTACCCTGGATATGCAAAACCACTGCTTTTTTAAAGGAAAAAAAAAGAAAAGTTTTATCTGGAGTGCCTTTAGGTATCTACACTGCCTTTAGATATCTGCAGTTTAGATATAGATATGGGAGCACTGTTTAAGCCCCAATTAGAGTCAGTGGAGATCTGGCCAACAGATCCAATGGAGCCTGAGAAGTGATTCATCTCACCCAGTGGGAGTGCTACTGAGTAGTGACTGTATTGGCCAGATGTCCCACTGACTGTAACAGAGCCCGGGGAAGTAGCTCTGAAGTTGCTGACCGCTTACACTGTAGATGCCTGAAGTTAGGCAAGATGAATCCCAGCCTACAGGGCAGAGCCTGTTGCACCTTTTGAGACTCTCCAACCTGTCTGAGGTCTTAACATCTGGCTGACAGACAAGACCCAGAACCTATGGGAGAATTGTGCCTTGCTGAGGCATTGTTTGGAGGTCAAAGTGTATGCCATTGGGCATCTCAGATTGCCCTAGAAACCCATGTTTAGGTGAATCATTCCCTAGGTGCTACCTAAGAGGTTCCTCAGCATCTTAGCCAGTTCAGATCTTCCAGATACTCTACTGCTGCTTAGAAACATGTTTAGGGACTCATCCAAAATCTGAAATTCACATCTGGCTTAAACTTGTCTGGCCTCAGTCTGGCTGCAGCTGCATATACCAAACATGGAAGAAAAACCAAGCACCCAGACTTCTGAAATCCAACTATCCAGGGATTTATATGCCATACCAAAATTGTCTCTCGAATTCAGCATTGAAGCTGTGGTGTTCAGGTGTCTCCCAAAAGTGAACCACGATTCTGACCTCAGGATGCTGCTACACTCAATAATAAACCATTTATCCACTTTCTATTTTGACTCTACTCTTTAAAAAGGTTTATGCAGCAAAAAGGAAATAAGGATGTTTGGGCTTTGTGTAAGCTATTGAAAGAGACATTCCCACATATGTGTGTCTTAACAGCAAATTACAGACTTTTCACTATTCAGAAAAAAACTCCAAATT
Source organism: Charadrius vociferus (assembly GCF_000708025.1). Lineage (NCBI taxonomy): Eukaryota > Metazoa > Chordata > Aves > Charadriiformes > Charadriidae > Charadrius > Charadrius vociferus. The sequence goes on along the minus strand of NW_009646848.1, from coordinate 1,360,488 downwards.
AATAAGACTACTTAAAATTATTAATCCCCTCAATTTTTTCCAGTCATCATCATATAATCCTCTGCTGTCTAGCATTTGTGCCATCAACACCACTCTGTGAAGGTATGACACAAGGTCAAAAACCAACCTTTTATAGCCACTTTGCACTGCAGCGTACAAACGACAGTACCATGGTGAATTGGCCACTCTCTAGATTTCACGTTGATTTGGGTTTGATGCTGGGAGCCCTCAGTAATAAAACTTGTGGAAAGACATAATGGAAACACCCATTCTGTGTGCTGGGTCTCTTCTCCATGCGTATAATATGCAATTTATTTTCTCTGTGAAAACCTAAGCATTAGCTAATTAAGGTATTTTATACAATGACTTAGTATATTTCTCACAATACAGAATTTCACTATTTCTCACAGCACACAATTTAGAAAGTGTTGCAAGTTGGGACAATCTTGTGACATGCAGGAAGGTTACTTGACCCAGAGAAAATTAACTACATGCACTGTAAGCGACCAAACTATTTCCCGCCTGCAACACTGCTGGAAGTAAAAACACATAACATAAAGGAATGCGTGAGGTTAAGACTGTACCATCTTTGCTTTGTCTTTTAGCACAGCAAGAGTGGAATTTCTTGAGGAACAGAACTTCTGGCTTTGCTTCCATGTTTTCTTCTCCTTTGAAATGTAGAAGCAGTTGTCAGCTCCACTGTTTAGCCAACTTGCTGGACAGACAGCACATTTTGTTCCTAGAAATCAGAAAGAGTATTACGCAGACCTGCGAGGAACGCAGGGGCTTTAGCTACTGGCTTGACTGAGGAAAGATTAAGGGTAGCCGTGAATCAGCTGAGCTCTTGAGGGGCAAGACAGGTTGTTTTGCATGTTAGTGTACACATATCCGCAGCTCAAATACTGCCACAGTTTAAAACAGACACTAACTGACCAGATCTTTTCCCTGTGATTTTATAGTCTCTTAGTCAATGAGCTCTGAAAAGGGGGTGATTTCTGTTTATTTACATAACAACCACATTTACCGTTTTTCTCCTTCCCATCCAAACACAATGCTTCCCTCATTTCCTGTAGCTTCTTTCCTTCCTCAGGATTCTTGGAAACCTGAAAAACTGAATGGCACGAAAGTGCTTCTGAAAGACTGTTTTTAAAAGTTTTTAGCTTTAAATGTAGCTTTGATTTGTAGCTTTTGGCATTCTTTTAATTTTTGTCTACTTCATTTGTATGTCCACCATTGTGTGTACATCATCTGCATTTCCTTCACCAGGACAGTTGTGCAGCACTGGAAGAGTTCACCTGGGAAGGTGGGGACATCTCCGCCCTTGAAGATTTTCAAAAGTCATCTGGACAAAACTACAGGTTATTTGGGGTTGGTGGTAGTCCAGCTTTGAATGGTGGGGAGGAAGGGGTGCGTGTCAGACTAGAAACGTGAAGAAATGCCTCTGAGCTAACATTTCTGTGATGCCATGGACCACCCTGGGTGTTCATCCTGGGCACTTGCAACTGCTTCCCTCCTTCCAAGAAGCAGCCGGGTACCCTCTGTCTCTGCTTCCAAATGTAATGTGTCATCATCTTTTGACGTTAATTGAAATTTTTCTGTGGAAAATCTGCTGTAATCGTTGGGCAAATGCACCAGTCACAATGCTTTGATGCCAGGACTGCCCTCCCTGCAAAAAGCTTGCAGTCCAGGAAAAAGAGGGAATTGTAACCGGGAAATATTCCTGTAACAGTCACAGGGGGGCACCATTACCCACATAGTGTGGCTGACGAGATGAGTTTCTACCTGTGAAAACTAAGCATTTCAGAAATAGGTTAGGATTAGGGCTAGGGTTTAGAGTTAACGTTAAGGTTAGTCAGCGGTTAGGGTTAGGGTTAGGTTTTAGGGTAAGGGTTGGGCTTAGGCTTAGGGATGTAAATTAGGGTTGCTGTTAGGGTTAAGGTTGGGGTTAGGGTTAGGATTAGGGTTAGGGTTAGGATTAGGGTTAGGGTCATTGTGATCAAGGTTAGGGTTAGGCATTAGGTGTTAGGGTTATGGTTATGGTTTAGGATTAGGGTTGGGGTTAGGTTTAGGGGTTAGGGTTATGGTTTAGGATTAGGGTTGGGGTTAGGTTTAGGGGTTAGGTTTATGCTTATGGATAGGGATTGGGATAGGGTTAGGGATTAGCTTTAGTTTTAGGGTCAGGGTCATTATGGTTAGGGGTTAGGTTTAGGGTTAGAGCTAGGGTTGGTTAGGTTTAGGTCTTACATTAAGATTAGTGTAACCCTTAGAGTTAAGGTAACTATAAATCATACTGGTGATCCTGAGTGACCTGTGCTGACACTCGGTTGTGGGGGGACTTCTGTAGGAGAGCTGTACTGTTGCGCTCCTTGCTGTATTATTTCCAGTGGGGGAACATGGACACCAGGGACAATTTCCTAGTATGAGAAGTAGTTGTACAGCTGGAATTCACTCGCACAGCTGTAGGTCCGGACACTACAGTACTTACACAGGGCCAGCAGGGCTACCAGGCCCGTCAGCAGCACCAGGCACAACACGAGGAAAGCGAAGGCCACTGGCTGCCATACGGAGGATGAGGGAGAGGCTCCTGAGACAAACAAAAAACCCATTCAGCAACAAAAAAAAACCATCTTTCCTCACCACGCAGTGATATTACCTCTTCTCTGACAACACCAGTTCACCTTTATATCTTTTGCAGAGACTCTTTTTTTATTAGTGTAGTATTTGTTATGTCTGTTCTGAATTTCCTCAAGTCATTTTGAGAAAATATCTATTTATCCACTGAGAATATGTATTAACTGAGGTGCTAGTGTTTTAAAATAAAACTTCTTCTCATGAGACAGGTAAACAGATTAGATTTTGCTGTTCCCACAGTCCTGGAAATAATAAAACAATCTCTAAGACTTCTCTACCTTGAAACGGAAAAATTACCGTCTAGTTTTGGATAATTGCTTCTAGAACCCGTGACTGGGATTTCTAAATGATTGCAATGTTTGAACGTCAGACTGTGCATCTTTCTTCAGGCTCTTTCACTGAATTTCCATGACAGTTTAATGTCTAATCAGGAATATAGTTCTCCAGAATTTTACAGCTGACTATCCCCCGAATTAAGTCTTTTCATATATATTATATATATATATATGCATTTTTCCCTTGTGGGAAGCAGTGCTCTGCAATTTTCGGCAATATTCTTTCATATCTATTTTAGAGTATTCAGGTTAATTGAAAAGTATTACACACATCAAGTATTTTACTGAAGTCCAGTACATAAGAGCAAGCACATCCAGGGAGCTAACCTTTTGTTGGATGAGAACAAACACCCTCCAGAGGTGCCTAGAAGTCCAGATAGACTTGGCAAGTAAAACTTACATAGCCAAAATTAAGGGAGATGACCCTAACCCTCACCAGTTAAAGTAATTTGAATAGACTGCAGATGACACCACTTTTGGGTGGTGACTGATATGCCAGAGGGTAAGACTTCCTTTTAAGGGGACCTAAAAATCCTAGGAATGAGCTGTAAGTGCAACAGCTGAACAAAGGCAAGTGTGAAGTTTGGCACCTGTAACAGTACGACCACATGCACCCGCATAGGTGGGGGACTGACTGATTAGAAAGCAGCTATGCTTCAGGGTCCTGGTGGACGAGTTGAACATGACTCCTCAAGTGTGTCCTTGTGGCAGTGAAAGCTGACCATCACTGGGCTGCGTTGGCCAGACTGCTGAGAAGTGGTTATTCCACTCTACTTGACAGTTGTGAAGCCACATCTGGGGTTCCGTGTCCAGTGTTGAGCTTCCCAGTTCACCAGAGATGTCATCTAACTGCAGAGAGTCTAGCAGAGGAACAGTGAGTTTGTCAGGGACCTATAGAGAGGCTGAAGGACCTAGGCTTGTTTAGTCTGGAGAAGAGGAGGATAAGGGAGGACCTAATTTCAGTCCTCCACTCCCTAAAAGGGCTTTATGGATGGAGCCAGACTCTTCTCAGAGAGGCACAGCAAAAGGACACAATACAACAGTCACAAGTTGCATCAGGGAAACTTCCATTTAGATGCGAGGGAAAAAAATTCTTCACTTTCAGCACTGGAACAAGTGCCCAGAGAGGCTGTTAGATCTCCATCCCTGGACATTCCCAGAACTGAAGTGGACAAGGCCTTGAGCAACTTGATCAAACTTTAGAGCCAGCCCTTTTGAGCAAAAGATTGGAAAAGATGAACTGTAGAGGTCCCTCCCTACCAGATGTGGTCATAAGTCTATCTACTTTAGCTGTTCTCTGTGCATATCAAAAGGACATTTCGAAAGTTTTCTGAGCTTGCCAACCTGTTTCTTTCCAGGAAGCTCTGCCCCTAGATCACACTCACTCATATTTTATCCTTGGTTTTCTGGCTACTGCTTCTCAACAGCTTCTCCTCCATCCTTCTTGTCAAGCAGTCATTCTCCATAGGTAGCCCTAGATCTTTTCCAGACAGCACCAGAGTGATGTTAATTTAGTCTTTGTCTACTCTGCCCAACCTGAACATAGCAGCAATGATATTTATTTCACACAAAAGCCACCTGGTGAATTTCTTAGCCTCAGCAACAGTGCTCAAGTCATCATTTTATAGTGTCAGGCATTCCATGGGCACAATCCACTACCTTAGTTAACACTCAGCTTGTTTATAGAAAAACTTTGAGTATAACCAAATAAAAACACATACTCCTATCAGAACTTACATTCACTGTTATGACAGATAAACAGGGCACCTTTCTACTCCCCATAGCTGAGGAAACTGCTTCCATTTCCAAGGCCTTCGTTATCTGATATAATGCCTTCATCTCTTGTAGTGCCCTGTAATAAATGAGTCCTACCAAAATAAAAAAAATATCTATAGAAAGGTGGAATTTGTCTTCTCTGTTGAAGTAAATGGAAAAAATAATTGGAGTAAAGATAAGCTTCGGAAAAAATATCATCTGTGATCATAAACTGTAGTACACAGGACTCCATTATGATTATTCTCTCTGTTGTTTCTATGAACATTTATCTAAGAATATACTGTAAAGTTTAGAAGGATTATAAAGCAATCAACATGACGATGCAAATTCAAGTTATGCCCTGATTTAGATAAAAAAGCTAATTTCCATCTGTACTTACTGTCCACTCTGACACAACTGGCTGGAGCCTTAAATGTAGAACATTTGTTGCTGCTTGAATACCCAGAAGTAATAACTGAAGCTGTGGGTCGTAAATTTAAAGCGGTGTAGCCTTCCTCATCCTCCATCTCCAGCTTGTCACACTTCTTTCCTGCAGTAGGAGTACTTTGGGAGTAGGGGCACGCTACAGTGAGACCAATGCTGGGGCGATGGGAACGGTTCACATTTCATCATTTCCAGTGAAACCACGGAGGAAGCTGGCTCTGTTCTGATTACTGTGTCATAGTAAAACTGTAACATATTGAAAGCAAGTTAAGGAGTTAAAGTGGCACTGCCAAGGACGGGTGTTTTCTTCCTGAATGTGAAGACTGGGAGTGTGGGTTCCTGGTTAGAACCTAAGACTGTTTCATTTAACTGTCCACCTGATCAAACCCTGTAAAAACAGCAAACATCAGGATTGTCTACCTCCTTAAAATAAGATGCTCTAGAAATAGTTGCTATTTTGAGTTAAGGTATGAAAGATATCTGTTCATGTATCAGGGCACAAATACAACGTAACAGCTGCACAGAAAGCAATAGGCTGCATTTCCATACACTGTTATGAAATAAATGAAAAATGAAATTATTTTACAAAAATTCACTGAAATAAATGCTAGAAGGGGAAAAGCTGAGCTGAAAGGATGGTAAGGCCAGGAGCTTGGCAGGATTCAAGCCAAGCAACCGCTTAGCCTGTGTCTGACAAAGACCAGACTACACTGAGGACATCTGTGCTGTGGCACTGTATGCAGACATCACTGTGCAGAAGTGACTTAACCATCCTCACTCCCCATCTCTCGCTCTCTGCAGTGCCTTGCTCCAGTGCTGAGCTGTAGTTCTCAAATATCTTCAGTAACCAACTCTGCTTAAAAGAGCACTTGCCCAGGCATGCTGAGTTACATCATGGTGACAGGGTGAGTCAGAGGGAAATTGTGTGAGAGAGGAATTTCTGTGGTAGCTCTTCCTGCTCTTGTGTGTAAAGTTCAGCGTGTCCCATTTGCAAAATATCAACAGACTGGAAATACGCTGTAATGACTGGTCTATTCTTCCTGCCTTGCTGTGCAGATAATAGATGTTTTCAGAGCAGAAATACCTCTGGCTGCATGTATTTCTTGCATTATATCTTACCTGTATGCAAAGAGAAGGCCTGATGGAAAAGTTGGGAGTAATGGGTGCTTACAGTCAGTTTTGTTACACAGAGAGGCACACAAGGAGTAGCAGGCACTGTGTATTCATGGTGTATCCGTAGTATCCTCATAAAAACCTCATGCTAAATATGGTCCAAAAATACTTATCTATTGGGCCTGAAAACTGTATGTTGGCACCTCAATGTGAAAAGGGCTTTTCTGCAGATAACTGGGAATCAAGTGTGTCTGTGATACTGAATTTCATTGCAAGTTTTCATGACAGTTTTTTCTTCGGTCTTAGCAGCAGCTTCTCAAGCATGTAATGAATCATAGAATCATAGAATGGGTTAGGTTGGAAAGGACCTAAAACAGCACCGAGTCCCACCCCCCCTGCCATGGGCAGGGACACCTCTGACTAGACCAGGTTGCCCAAGGCCACGTCCAGCCTGGCCTTGAACACCTCCAGGGATGGGGCCTCAAATCGCCTTTGGGGAAATCTTTCTCCAACCTGATTTTACTTCTGCAGAAGAAACAGGAGGTAAAATAACTTTCTTGTATTATTTTGGTAGCTCTGAATTCAATAAGCAGTCTGTTAACTATATCACTTTTTTATTCTAGTCACCTTTTAAAACAGATCCTGCTGCAAGAACAGAAATAACAAAAGCGGTAAGGTGGGGCTTCATCATTACGCTCTCTATACTTGCAAAGATCCAGAGCAGGCAAAATTTCTCATTTCTTCAGACTAAAATGAAAAGAAAGGTAAACTAAGGCAGGAAGTTTGGGTCTACGTTTGAACACAGCCCGTGTACAAATGTTTGTCAGCAGGCTGGACAAAACGGTGTTTATTAACCAGAATGTGACCTTTCAACTTGCATTAGCTAGCATCTATCACTGGGGGGGACGCAGGGAGGAGTGGAATTTAGACATGGGAAACACACTGTTGTACAGAACTGTGATTCAAAAATGCCTATACACAAACAGTACATTTTTATGTCTCTTCCCCTGTAAGGAATAGCTCCTTTCAATGGAAAAAGGGAATACAGTCAGCACAGGCTTAGGCCCTATCTGGTCACACCACCAACTTTGCCAGTTTCAGCCTTGCTGGATGTGGTTGTTCTCTGCAGCACTTTGAACACTTGCAGTGAATGGTAGGACACTGCCTCCTGTCTCTCTTCTCTGTGGTTGATTTTTTTCTTTCTTTCTTTCTTTTTTTTTTGGTGTTTCAGTCATTGTTTTTTGAGGAGAAGAAGCTAGTTCTGGCGCACTGTGAAACCGTATTCTAACCCCACCTTCATTTACAATTACAAGTACAGCCACTGCAGCAGAGACTGCTTTTGGGCTGGTAGTAAATTGGCCCAAAAGATCATGGCCACAGCAAGATGTGATGCAGCCTTGTAGCTGCCTGTCAGCATGGCGAGCGGTCAGTCTCAGCTCATGTTTGTTTCCAACAAACTGCAGAAACACCTAGGATTCACACATCTGCTCTTAGGCATGCATCATTAATGAAAAAACATCCCGGAAATATCTTTTCTGATTCCTCACATTCACTCTAATGTAAGAGAAAACAAGATCAGATTCTTTTTTCTTTCTTTTTTAATATTTCTGGCAAATTACAGCAAAGTCCTTCATTATCAAGAACGGATGAACCATGAATACAGGTCAGCATGCCTTCCAGATGAGATTTCATATTGCAGTGTAGCTAGGGAAAATATGGACCCACTGTGGTGACAGATGATGCAGAGAAGGCGGAGCTGCTGAATGTCTCCTGTGCTTCTGTCTTCACTGCTAGGGCCAGCTCTCAGGAGTCTCAAACTTTGCAGGTAACAGAAAAAGTCTGGAGGAAGCAAGACTTTCCCTTGGTTGAAGAGGAACAAGTTAGAGATCAGTTAGATAAACTGGATATCTACAAGTCCATGGGGCCTGATGGGATGCACCCTCGTGTGCTGAGGGAGCTGGGGGAAGTCATTGCTGGGCCGCCCTCCATCATCTTTGAAAGGTCCTGGAGAACAGGTGAGGTGCCTGAGGACTGGAGGAAAGCCAATGTCGCTCCAGTCCTCAAAAAGGGCAAGAAGTGTGACCCAGGAAACTACAGGCCCGTCAGCCTCACCTCCATCCCTGGAAAGATGATGGAACAGCTTGTGCTGGGTGTCATCTCCAAGCACCTGGAAGAAAAGAAGGTTATCAGAAGTAGCCAACATGGATTCACCATGAGGAAGTCACGTCTGACTAATCTGATAACCTTCTATGATGAAGTCACTGGATGAGTGGGTGAGGGGAGGGCAGTGAATGTTGTCTACTTTGACTTCAGCAGGGCTTTCGAAACTGTCTCCCACATCATCCTCACAGGCAAGCTTAGGAAGTGTGGGTTAGTTTTCTAGTTGGAGGTCAGTAACAAGTGGTGTCCCTCAGGGGTCAGTGCTGGGTCCAGTCCTGTTCAACACATTCATCAATGACCTGGATGAAGGGACAGACTGTACCATCAGCAAGTTTGCTGATGACACAAAACAGGGAGGGGTGGCCAACATGCCAGAAGGCTGTGCCCCCATACAGCGTGACCTGGACAGGCTGGAGAATTGGGCAGAGAGGAACCTTATGAAATGCAACAAGGGCAAGTGTAGGCTGCTGCATCTGGGGAGGAATAACCCCATGCATCAGTACAGGTAAGGAGCTGACCTGCTGGAGAGCAGCTCTGTGGAAAGGGACCTGGAAGTCCTGGTGGCCAACAGGATGACCATGAGCCAGCAATATGTCCTGGTGGCCAAGGTGACCAATGGCATCCTGGGGTGCATGAAGAAGAGTGTGGCCAGCAGGTCAAGGGAGGTATTCCTCCCTGTCTAATCTGCACTGTTGAGGCCACCTCTGGTGTACTGTGTCCAGCTCTGGGCTCCCCAGTTCAAGAAGGACAGGGAACTGCTGGAAAGGATCCAGCAAAGGGCTATGAAGATGATTAGGGGAATGGAGCATCTTTCTTATGAGGAAAGGCTGAGGGACTTGGGTCTTTTTAGTCTAGAGAAAAGAAGACTGAGGGGGGATCTTATCAATTCTTATAAATACTTAAAAGGAAGGTGCCAGGTAGATGGGAACAGTCTTTTTTCAGCTGGGCCCAGTGATAGGATGAGGGGTAACGGGCGCAAACTTGAACACAGGAAGTTCCATATAAACATGAGGAGGAACTTCTTTACTTTGAGGGTGGCAGAGCACAGGCCCAGACTGCCCAGAGAGGTTGTGGCGTCTCCCACACTGGAGACATTCAAAACCCGCCTGGACACCATCCTATGCAACCTGCTGTAGGTGACCCTGCTCGGGCCAGGGGGGTTGGCCTGGATGATCTCCAGAGGTCCCTTCCAAACCTACCATTCTGTGATTCTGTGGTATGAACGCTGAGAGACACTCTGGAAAGTCAGCAGGGCTGTGTCTGCACTGCAGGACAGAAGCACTTTGAATTTTCACCCCCAATGGAAGGAACAGCTAGGAGACGAACTGAGAGGAGCAGCTGGGAGAGGTTGTGTTAGAGAGGGGTGAATATAAACAGCAGAGAGGAAGAGAAATCCACTAAGATTTCTGGAGTGTGAAATTGGTATTTGAAAATAACACCTGAAATGTTCATGTTGGTGATCAGAAACTGCTGTGTAGTGCTGAGATTAGTGAGACACTAGAACAGCCTCTTGAAGGGAATGACTAATGCTTTAGCAGCCCAGCTGCTATGCCGGTGGTAAATGAACCAAAATAAATAATCTGGGATGCAATCCACAAGGAATACACAAGTCTCTAGAGCGGACCAAGCTAGGAATTTGTGGACTTTTTGCTCAAATCAAAACACTGTTATGGGACTGTGATTTCTTATTTCAACCTGACTGTCCTTGTTCTACAGAGATGTGAGGCAGATATTTTGTTCATTAACACTGCTTGGGGTATTTTCGTTATGGTTGGGTTTGTAGACCCTTGCTCAGTGCATTAAGTTAGTAGTATGGTGTTCCAGGAAATATCCTACAAATACATAAAAGGAGGTTCTGTTCATGCCTCTGGCAGAACCCTACCATAACTCTTGCAATAGATCAAAAAATTATAAAATTAGGAAAGCAGAAAAGTAGAAAAGAAGAGCAGAATTATTACAGGGCCGGGGGGTGGTGGTGGTGTGTGTTGGGTGGTGGTGATGGAGAATTAAAAAGAAAAGAAAAAGAAAAAGGTGAATCAACAGTGCCAGGAAGAAGTATAGAGCATGGAAGAGAGGTAGACATTTATAGCTGAAAGGGTATCTTCTCCTGTGACACATGCACAAGTCCTTACAAGAACTATGAATTCCTGTGCTCCAGAGAAAATATGATTGTTAATACAGTTCAGAAACACTTTGTCTCACCTTCTGAGGATAACTGTGTTGTGTATGGTAAGCTCCAGCCTACTAGTATATTAAAGCAGTCAGATCAACACGACATCAGAAGGGTCTCCTGAAGGAATGTTTAATTCTCATCAGTTGTGTTATGTTACAGCTGTACAGTCATGAACTGACAAGTGGTATTAGGACTGTATCAATGGATGCTGGGAGAGAAGCAGTATCTTTACAGGCTTGCCTTGTCACTCCGCTTTTTTTTTCCTGGACGTGTCTTCCAGCCATTTTGTCCATCATTTGTGTTGGTTAAAATGGAGTAATCATTTGGCAGTTTTGGATCTGCAACAACAGACTTGGGTTGCTCCTGGAGCCTGTGACCATGCTCATTTCCTTAGTATGAAGATAATTTTATGTATGTCTAAAAGAGAAAGAAAACAGGAAAATAGTACAGGTCTGATCCAAAATATTTTTCTTATGTGATAGTTCTGAAAAAAATAAAATAAAATCCAACCTTGCAGAACGTCTTCTAGCTTCTCATAATCATTTTGGGCTGACAAACCAGTCCTCCTGCCAATGGTTGTTTCCTCGCTGTAATTGGGTGGCGGGCTTTTCACATATATAGTAATTCGGTTCTTCACATCTTGTGCTATATATGGCAGTATAATAAAAATATCCACATTTTCTGTGAGGGTTTATATCTACTGTCCTAAGAAAGAAAAATATTTATTATTGCACCTCACTTAATTCAAATGGTGCATCCTTGCCCCTTCCAAAAAGAGCCATCTTTGCAACAGCTATGTGGCTTTCATGAAGAATATATACACCCAACAAAGAAATAAAGTGTTTAGTGACATCGTGCACCAACTCCTAGGAGGCTGACCCTGTCCTGAACATGCCAACAAGCACTCCCACCAGACTCTAAGGGTGGATCCTAAACCATTTCTTATACCTGACAGTAAGAAACACTAACTCTTGAGTACTGACTGAAGGGTGTCAGTTGCTGTTTCAACAGAAATATAGAGGATACTGCTGAATAATGAAAAGGAAAATTGGCAAAACAGGTTTGAAAGCAAGAAGAAAAATATATTGTATTTCTGAAATAACATACTAAACCTGAGTGAAATGATTCTAGAGAATAAAGTGTCTTATATAAAAATTAAAAAAAGTATAAACTCAAAAGCATGAAATGAAACAGCTTTCCATTGGACTTTTTTCTTGTGTCCTCACTGAAACAAGATGTCCAATACAAGGGAAACATATGACATTTATGGTCAATCTGAAACTATGGTGTGGAAATAAACTTTCTGGGTTTTGCCCAGTAATAGTGCATAGATCACCCTCCAAGCAGTTCTGGGTAAGGCCAAGAAAAATCTGAAATGAAAAAGTGAGACCCAAAATCCAGAGAAAGCTGCATAAAAGGTAGCTGTTTGATGTGCCCTTTGTGTCAAAGAAGCTGGGAGTTGCGTGTGGGCGAGGACCAACATTATGTACGGTGGGAAAGCTGCTCACTTACCAAGACTTTTGTTCTTTCGTAAGAGCTGTGTTGTCCGCCCAATACCAGTCTCTCTGTTCAGTTCTATATGTTAATCCAAGCCAGTATACTCTTCTATTAAATGTTTTTACCAATTCCTGTGTAGAGTAAGCCCAATTCAAAACAGATACTCAGGAAGATATTAAAAATAAATATTTAGGCTCAGAAGTTGAAAGCATTGATGGAAATTGCTTAAAGAACATAAGTAACACAAATTGTTAACCTGTCAAGACAAGTTCTGCACTTAAAGGAAAAACCTAGCATCAAAAGAGAAAGTACAGTAAAGCTGTTTTTAATCGGAGAGAAAATAAATACACTTCTCATTCTGAAGGGCAATGTCAGCCTCATCAACCTGATTTAAACCCCCTGCGTGAAACACTGAATAGTTTTCCCTGCTTTAGTCATGAATCATTCCTCTCCCTTTACTCTGTTCTTAGCATTTGTCAACGGCAAAAGGGAAGCCTCTGCAGGAAGCTGTTGAGTTTGATTTGCTGAACTTTCCTACTCAGCTCTAGCATCGTTAACTTATTCCCAAAAGCTGCACCATGACAAGTAGAGGAGGTCTTAAAGTTAAGCATTTAGTGATACGCTGTCCTTAAAAAATGCTCTGAGCAGAACAGGTAAGAATATAAACTTTAATAATGGCCTTTCTCACTGCTGTTTGAGGGAATCTCTAAAGATTTGAATTAAATTTTTCTGCTCTCTTCCTTCCTTCACTTATCATTGCCACTCCCAGTGCACTTCTGCATTTTCTCTTTTTCCTCATACCTCTCAATGCTGTGATTAAGGCAGCTAGAATAGACTGCACCTCACAATCTTTGCTGTCATCAATTTGGGAGGGTGAGAATAAAGCTGTCCCCCTTTACTTGTGGGAGAAACCTTATGGCCTGCAGCTCAGGGAGAGGGGAACTGGCATTTCACAGAATCACAGAATGGTCAGGGTTGGAAGGGACCTCTGGAGATCATCCAGTCCAACCCCCCTGCCCGAGCAGGGTCACCTACAGCAGGTTGCACAGGATGGCGTCCAGGTGGGTTTTGAATGTCTCCAGTGTGGGAGACTCCACAATCTCTCTGGGCAGCCTGTTCCAGTGCTCTGCCACCCTCAAAGTAAAGAAGTTCCTCCTCATGTTAAGATGGAACTTCCTATGTTCATGTTGGTGCCCGTTACCTCTTGTCCTATCACTGGGCACCACTGAAAAAAGACCTTAAGTATTTATAAGCATTGATGAGATTCCACCTCAGTCTTCTTTTCTCCAGACTAAAAAGACCCAAGTTCCTCAGCCTTTCCTCGTAAGAAAGATGCTCCAATCCCCTAGTCATCTTTGTAGCCCTAAGCAACTAAGCGTTTTGTCGAGCGCTGGAGAGCAGGCAGGCTTAGCCACGACTGCTAGCTCTGGGGACATCTTTCCTGCCTTCAGTCTTCCAATTTGTCAGCTGGCATCTAGAGGCAAAAACATTATTTCACTCTACAGCTGACATTTTCTTTTCCCACCTCAGTTTGTTTTCATTTACTAGAAGATTAGACCAGATTTCAGCAACTTCCTGCCAAGTGTTTTAATTTTGATTGAAAAGATGAGATCCACTTTTGCATAAAGAAGTTCTATAAAATGGGGAGGACTATGATTTGCCTATGAGGAGGCCAGGTTAAAATAGATTTTTGCACTAATATCTTACCAAATCCTTGTATGGATCTGTAATACTTGTTAAATTAGTGAAATCATTACCCACAACTAAACAGCCATGAACCCGCTTTGACCAGTCATCCCAGTAAGTAGCCAGCCACGGCAAGCTAAGGCAAGATGAGCTGTCTCTGACCACCAGCTGCTTAAAGGGCCGCGCTTTGTGTGGCAACGACCAGCCCTATGCCTTAGCACTGCCCAGGACACCCAAATCACTGTAGAAAAACTCCTGCTCACAGTGCCATTTAAGAAAAATACGCATGGGGTGAGTATCTGGTCAGGTGCATGAACTTCTGCCATGAGTGAGAAACAGAGTGAGAAACCAGTCCATACCAGCTTTGCTTTCTGTTTTATCAGAAGAAGAGTGGAGTTTTGTGAGGAACAAAACTGGTGACTCTGTTCCATAGACTTCTTTTCCTCAGAATGGTAGTAACATGTATCACCACCTTCCCACTTCCAGTTTGCAGGGCAGAGTACACAGTTCTGGCCTGGAAAAGGAAAACCATCACCTTGTTTCTGTTCCCAGACTGTCCCTCACAGAACATCGCTGTTGGCCTGTGATGACAGAATCTGTAGGGACTGAGAGTGTTTGAGGTGGCCCTCATTCAGTCAAAATCACAGAAGGTTTAGATAATGACAGAGACAAAAACGGAATCATCCCCCTACCTCTCCCATTCCTTTAGCACTGGGAAGAAGTTCAGGTGTTGCAAATGGGATTTATTTAGCCCAATTTTAGGAGTCTTCCAAGATGACATGAGTCAACCTATCTGAATTTGCATTTAGTCAATGAACAGAAGTAAGCATGTCTCCTCCATGCTTTTCTGTCAATTCAGGTGTCTTTCTTGTATCCTTGCACTACCAATTTCTCTTCATTGACTAAAAGGGAGACCTAGACAGTTAGCCTCTCTGTGGAACAATATCCGGATAAATGACAGTCACAGTAGGATCCCTTTTGCCCAATGCCCCTACTCCTTAGAGTATAATTTCTGAAGAGAACTATTGCTCTGGCTGGCTCATTGTCAGATGCCAGTTAAATAACCGAGATGTGGCAAACTGATTTCAGAAACAGCCCTGCACTGTACACCGTCAGGAGACAAGGAGTGAACTCCCAGACAGGTTTAGCTATGTTTCATCACACATCACTTCTGACTTCAGGAGTTCCCTATCTTACCTGGGGTCGTACTAGCACTCTGTCCTGTGTGTGGACTGCTGTTAACAGAATGCAGTGAGTGGTTTAAGTCTCAGGCACCATTGTGAAATTGTCTATTAGATGCAGATGAGCACGTTGTAGAGATCCCTGAACTTGCACTGATGGGACCTGGCATGTCCAGAAGGCACCCCACAGAACCCTTTTCTTATGGAAACTAAATCCTGAAACCCTGGTATCACTGCCAGGTCGCACACCAGTGCACGTACGGCCAGGCTGGGTGCATCTCTCCAGGCACAGCATGAGGCAGACATGCTCATTGCCTACTTTCTAGGTGGTCACGTCTGAGAAGACACAAGCTCACCTGAGGAGACAGACCTGAGTAGACATAGAAGACACATCATTTACCATTATTTTTAAAGTTTTTTTGCCCTTCCAAGCACAGCTGATTTCCTATTGCTTGCAGCATATTTGAGAAATTTGTGCGCAGCTCATTCTTTGTTATGTTGAGGTCTCTAAGTTGTGTCCCGTAGTCCTTGGAAATCTGGAAAACTGAAATCGACAATGAAACATTTTCCAGTGCCGTTCTTCAGAAAGGGTGGAACACAGATAGGGAATGTCTTAGAAGATCATTAAGGATAAATAAACCATTTGGGATAAATGTTATTCCTCCCTGAACAGTCGCATGTAAGGGCTGCTGAGAACATTTGCATAGTGGATTTCTTATTATTTGGCTATGAGTGAGCAACAAAATTAAAGTGTGACTTTTTATCATATATTTCCATTGTGTATCTTTCTCCTATGTTGGTTTCCAGGCTGTGCTTTTTTCCTGAAAATGTGAACTTCGGTTCTGTATTGCAGTGGAACTGTTGCGGATTGGAGGTAATGGGCACAACCTGTTCACTGTGACACAAAGCTTTTCCTTTTCCTTTAGGTCCAGCTTTATCAAAGAGGAATTCACTCCATCCTTAGGCAGTACAGAAGAAATGTGGATACAGTTTTTAGGAGACCAGACAATGGCAGCCAGAGCAAGCAGTGAATCTGCTTCTCCGCCCCTTTCCAGCTCCCCTCCACTTTGCTCATTTCTAGCCTCATCACATCGAGAAGAGGACAAAGAGGCAAGGGAAAATATCTTGTTTGCCTGGTTGCCTGTTCTCAGCTGAACCAGAAATTGCACCTGAAGGACATGTCAGTCTGATATTATTCAGTAGCGTGAGCACCCCAGCAAACAGAAATGCATTAGTACTTACATAAAACTGCGAGGGTCACCAGCGCCATCAGCAATGCCAGGCACAGGATGAACAAAACCAGGATTACTGGCCAGCAAGAACGAGACGAAGTGGGAGGCCCTGGAAGGAATTCAGTCATGAAATACTAAGGGAATGGTAAACACATTAGCCTCATTATATTGCAGCCATCTTTGTCAATAAATAATTGCTTTTACTTTAGAATTGTATATTAGTGCTGTAGACTCGTTGCACACAGCGAAAGATGCCCAAAGAGAATAAGAGAGTGAGAGATCACAACAGCTCAGTGGAGAACGTGGACAGCTTTGGTCCTTTCAAAGGTCATAGACTGTGGCAAGAAATATATTAAGAAAGCAAGATATTGAAAAATCTAGAAAGTTGGTTGCTCAAAGCTGAAAATGAATATGCACTGTATGGTTCTGGTAATTTGTGATGTGCGGCATCTATCTGTGGTAATGTGGTTAACTTGAGTGCTACAGTAAACTCCTCTTGTACTTTATGGTAGTTTGAGATTTCTAGCTAGCAATTTGTCAAGAAATTTTTGGTAATAAGGGTTAAGCCTAGATACAGAAATGAGCGCTCAATGAGAAGAAAAAGGAACAATCTTTTTCTGAGCAAATGAAATTTTAAGCATGTTGGTCATCCAAAAGAGACCCTATTTGTAGGAGCTGGAAGATTTCATGGGTTAAGATGCACTGAAGGAGGAAGAAAAAGCATTCAGTTTGTCAGGGAAGCACTAAATCTAAGGCAGATATTAAAGTTGCCACTATATGGGCTTTGTGGAGAGCTGCAACCAGCTTGACTTAATCCAATAAAGGCAGTGTGAATGGGGAGAGGAAATTGCTAGTCTAGAAAAGGGAAAGGGGTATTCAAAACTGGGGAGTGAATTGCTGAAGGAGTAGGAACTGAAATTTAGTGTGCCAGGCTGAAGGAACAGGAATGGAAACTATTCAGTGTGCCTCTCCTACAAATAACCTGTGGTCAGGTTCTGTGGTGAACTAATCCTGGGCAGAATGTTGTACAAGACCTCACTCTATAGAAATATGAGTTGATGAATATTCAGGTTAAAGAAGATTGAGCAATGGAAGTTGTCTTGAACTGGTACACAGATCACTGCTGGCTTATATTCAACCTCCCATTCACCATAAACGCCAGGTCCTTTCCAGCTTCCGCAGCCAGCCTGCCCCCAGTCTGTACCACTGCCTGGTATTCGTCCAGCCTCAGTGTACAACAATTTGTGGAGCTTCATGGCATTTCTGCTCACCCAGTCCTCAAGTTTCTCAAGGTTCCTTGGTTTTGAAGCTGTACCACTTGGTAGCATCAGCCACCACCCCTAGTTTATTATCATTATAAATTTGCTAAAGACACACTCTGTGTCATTTTTCACGTCGTTGATGAAGGTATTAAACAATATGGGCTCTGCATCAACCTCTGAGAGACCCCTGGGGCACTCTGCCACCAAACAGATGTTAAGCCATTAGTTACTCCCCTTTGAGCCTGGTAGTCCAGCCAGTTTTCAATCCACTTCACAGTCTGCCATCCAGCCCATAACTTCCTCAGTTTTAAAATGACAATACTGTAAGAGACACTGACAAAAGCCTTGCTAAGTATATATTACATCTGCCACACTCCCTGTACCTGCATTTCATCACAGAATGCAACCCCAGTCTACGGAAGTACTCTAACTGCTTGGTATTGCATAAAAGAGAAATACCCAGGCCCTTCACAAAGAGAAAGAACATCTCCCTTCTGCGTTATTTTCCAAAGTCTGATCTTACAGGCATGTGACAGATACACTCAGAGATCAAGCCTGCACAGGAGAATTGCATACCTTATAGATCCTAATAAAATTTAAGAACTCATTGATTGCTGGTACATATGAATATTTTTAAGGTCAAAGTGCTTCTCTACACGCTCTGAAGCTGAATATTAGATGCCTGGAGAACTTCAGTAACAGAAATTTGACTCCCTAAGGCAGGCTGCTAAATGGACTCATATGAGTTGGAGCAAAAGGGCAAAAATAAGTTGTTCCTACCCCTACAGAGTCACAGCCCCAAGCTGATGACAAAGCATTCTAGTCCACACTTCCTGGAGCTTTTAGATGAGAAGAGGCAAAATTTTTGCAGTTTGAAAGTGTGATTTCATAAACAAATACAAAATATTTTCTGGGCAGCAATATGAATCAAGACCAAGCAGTAGTTTTAGCTTTGGCTGTTTAAATCAAAGTATTGCCTCAAGAGTTTCTTTAGATAATGGTTCCCTGTACTGTTCTTTGTAAACTCACACTGCTTCTGCTACATCCTAGCACAGCTGAAGGGGCATTGGGCTGGCTTCTTCTTCTTCTTCTTGTACAGTACTGCCCTGAAATGGATATATTTATCCATAGTGGTTGTTCCAATTTGATGTTTGTGAAATAATGTGCAGACTGTGCTATGCACTCTCAGAATGGTCCTTTCTCAGCACAAGATATGGGTTGTCTACTCTGGGACATAGAAGCAGGACATCTGGAGCCATATGAGGATACTGGTGTCATTGGACATTAAAGGAAAAGAAGTCCAGAGCTTAACACAAAGACAGTTCAGATTTGTACTTTTTTTTTTTTTTTTTAAGCCCCTGAATTATACTTTGGCAATGCTCCAAACCACAAGTTAGCATATCAATGTTCAAAAAACGTATTTGCAAAAAGCATAACATACATTCAAGAAACATAACAGTATTTGAAACCACTGCTCTTTGATACAGAATTCCCCAGAGAATTCCCTCTGAATCACAAGCAAGTTGTCCTCATTTGTAAACCTCTGCTCCAGAGCCTGACCCCACAAACAGCTAGTGCTTTTTACAGTCTTTGTTCCAATGAGTTGCACCACTCAAGTCTAGTATTCATCTTCATAATTTAACACAAATTAAGCAAAATTAATTTAAAATTAGTATTTAAAATGCATTCAGCCCTGTAACAGATACAGCCATTTCAAAGACCAATGCCTTAACTCAGGCTAGAACTTCAGAAGTGAAGTGAGTCAGTTAAAGCTAATTTAGTTCTAAGCTTTGAATGCAAATGCATGAAGACATTACATGGAACTGATGCACTTTAAAAATTAGTTCAGGTTAACTCTTCTGAGGTTTAGACAATGAGGACTGTTTGTGGAGCTTAGTATAACTCTCAGTAACATGCTTTTCTGAGAAATAATAAGATCACTATTTCAGATATACATTTCAAACTGTAAAAGGTTCAGGCAGACATGACAGCAACAAAAAACTGGATATGTTTATAACTAGTATAACTCTTGCGATATTAACAAAGCTAACAAAGGCCCCTCAGGCATATAATTAAAAGTATTTCCCATCTCATCTACTTTAGCGAGAATAAATCATAAAAGCATCATAGATACTACACCTTTTTCCTTAGTAACTTCAGGCTCTGTGATATTATCCACTTCATAGCTGTTTCCAAATTTCAGATTAGCATATGTTACTTCTTCTGTCATAGCTGGTAAAAAGAAAAGCGTCAGAACAAAAAGGCAGAAAAAGATATAGCATTTGCAGCTAGTAAGCTAGGAAGAAAATCTACCCCTTTGCAGGGTTTCCTTATATCAGCAGATACAAATGAAACGGCAGAGACATCAAGATACGTCTGAGCTTCCTGAATCACAGCAGTGCCAAGAAACTGTTCCTCTCTCACTCATTGCTATATTCTCTTTCTTCCTCTTTACCTCACTTCTGTCCTCCCTGACTGGCATATATGTCTTTCTGCCATTATTGAAGACAACACAGCCACTTTTGCAGAACTCTTCTCATTAGAACTCTTCTTCTTTTGGATAGACAACATTTAATTCCTGATTCCATCAGGTTCGGGCTTGAAACCCAGAGTTGAATGAAATGTTTTACAGCTTTGAGGCTGTGCTTTAGTTTGGGCAGCTGTGTTCAGCAGCAGATTTGAGATCATACTTCAGTTTCTGTTTCCTAACAGAATCTGCTGAAAGCAAACCAGACGGTGGACTTGCATCTTAAAGCTGGCAAATTGTGCTCTGATCCAAAAGAAGTAAGCACTTGTGCTCGAGGTTGGCACCTCAGCTGGGATATGTCAGGGTGTTGGCTCTTGCCTTCCATGCCACCTTCCCAAAGTGATTGTTTGGCCTGGGAGCTCTAAGTCACCAGACTAGAAGGACCTCTTGACAAAGGCAACATCTCAGAAGATATTTTCTTCCACTCATTTTCCTGGCATTCATGTTTTATTTCCATTTCTAGAATATTTTTTCCTATTCTTCATTTCTTCTCCAGAACTACAGCATGAGGAAAAGCATACACTAACACTCAGATTTTGAGGCTGCACAGTAAAGTAAGTCTTCAAGAAAACAAATGTCACATATCTCCCTCACAGAGATGGACACAGCTGTAGAAACTACCTTTCTCTGAGGTGCATAAACAATCCTACAGAGGAAAAGAAATGACAGGGAGACCTAATTAGCCAAGGAGGGAGTACATGTTTCATTGCATGAGAAATTGGCCACCTGCTCTGCTGCTGTGTCGCTGCATTTCTCTGGAAAGCAGCAATTCTTTGTTATCATGGTAGGGCACTGCTTTGCTGGACTGTTGCTGTTATGCAAAGAGTTGTCTAGGGTAAATTTTCTAACATGTCGCAAATTTTGTAAATGGCATAACTGAGACCATGACACAGGACCTTTTAGAGCAAGAGCAAAATATTCATCTGGTGCCGAAACATCAGTGATTCTATCTGGAGTAGTAAGGCAGACAGATTCACTCCTTAATGTAAACAGAAGCAAGAGAATAGATTATCTGGGGACTTTTGCACCCCTCTTCATGATGTTTTTTAACACTTCCACAGTTGTGAAACCTGAAATGTGCATGACGAAATATGCATGACGGATATCTCGAGTTTCTGGTAACAATTTTGCAATTTAGGAAAAACAATGAATGGAACAGAAATAGATTAGGCACACACATTACCAGCTGAGTGATTAGCATAAGGCTTATGTACACTATTCTACCCTCTGTTAGGAGTGTAACATGCTCCAAAAATGAGCAGGAGTATAAGCTAATCCTCCTTTGTACTTTTGGACCTGCATAACTGAGACTTAGGCTTAAATTTTTTGCTTTATGGACAAAATTAACCAAACATTCTTTATATCAATGCTAAAATCAAAATGACTAGTCTAAATTAACAAAAGAAATTTTGGTTGTTCAAATACAGGATTGGCTATGTAGATGGAACATAAAAAAGTACATTTAATACAAAATATCAAAAAAACCAGCCAAGGTTTCAATAAAGCAAACTCTACTAAAAATCAACTTGACCTGGTTTTGGGGGAATTTTTTGGCTACTGTTCTTTCCCACAAATGTGCTTGTTTAGGGAAGTGTTATTGCTCAAACATGTTTATTTGTAAATACCTAAAATGGTTCATCAGTTTAGTTCCCCAAAATAACTCTGGAGCTTTTGAAAGTCCCACTCTACATCCTCTCCTGGGCACCTCAACTTTCAGAGTATCTTCATTAACTTAAAGGAGGCAAGCCAGCACCCAGCACCTCTGAACGCTGTAATGTTTTTGTGTAGGTGTTAAGAAAAATAAAACATCTGTATAATTATATCCTTTTAATTTACTTACTGTGTATTATAATTTAGTATTTGTCTATTGCTCCAGACAATCAGAAATTATAACAATTTAGGAGAAACCATACATAAGGTCTAAAATGAAGAAAGTAAGATAAGGCTCTAACAGAAAACCTATATAGTCCTCCTAATGTAGTATGACTACTTGTCAGCTGAGAAATGCTATCTCTTCTCCATTTCTTAACTGACCCTTATACAGAGTGAGGAAACTTCTGGCTGTTTGAAGTATTAAAATATTAAGAAAAGACATAAATGTGAGAATTTCAGTATTTGTTTTATCTAGGCAGCGGATTCCCACAAAATCCTGGACTTACAGGAAGAAGCCCTTGCTGTTTATTTAGTTGATACATAATCTGTTGTGCTGCATCTCAAAAATGTGTTGGGAAGATCTGGAAGGCTACAAACATCATTTGCAAATTGACAGTGCTGAAGGTAAATAGGAGAAAGATTTTTTGACTGAATCTAAAACAAAGACTGTTTCTAATTTGTTGTAAGCAGATACGGCTACAGTTCATTCTCCAGTTCATTCCTAAGGAAGAGAAAAATCAAAATGAAATACAATAATGCAAATGGCAAGGCCACATATATGGGAACTGGCAGCCAGAATTTTCAGAATCAGAAAGGGCTCAAAAAGAGAAGGACCTGAGTATAATAATACTTCCCGCGAGTGTGAGTAGGAACTAGGAATACACTGTGGCTGTGAAGATCCCATATCAGTTACATCAGAGGAAGTATCTAGAGCAAAGGTAGTGAAATCCAAGTGCCGGTGCATAAAGCAGTAGTGACACTACATCTAGAATACTCTGCAGCATTGTTCCGATCACCAAACTTTAAGAAGTATATGATCTGTTTGGAAAAGTTGAAGAGAAGGACTATCTGTAAAAACAGTCAGATAAAGTTTCTGTCATACTTCAGGAGACTAAATGATCTTCAATTGTTTATCCTTGCTAGTTAAGGACAAGTAAGGTTATTGTACTCAAGTAAGGTTCTTGTGCTCAAGAATGTCTGGCCAAGAGTAAATGATTATAGCCTAGTTTATGAATATTTTAAAGCTGTAAATTAGAACAAAATTTTCTTACACAGGATAATTGAAATTCTGTAGTAGCTTTCAGACAGGAGTATCTGTTATAATTCAACCCTCCAAGTAAGCTGAACTTACACTTTCATCTTCCTTTTGGGAAAAATAGGCCTACAGGTTGATAGTCATAGATAAGGTTCATTAATTACTACTGTACTCATAAAAACCCATGCAAAGTCAGATATCATGGGAAGGATCCTTTCAATTATAAGGTGCCTTTTTTAAAAAACTAAACCACAAAACCATTATTACAAATGGAAAAGCAAGCAAACAAGGAAACCAAAAGAATCCTCAAACCTGAAAAAGCTATAGCAGAATTATCTACATCCCTAATCTCACAGCTGCTCGTCTAGGCATGTAATACACCAAAGTTTAGGCAACATGTGCGTTCAGAAGAGCTAGGGAAGTGAAAGAAATGTATCAGACCTGCTGGAATATACTCAGATCAGCAAGCTTGAGTGACTAAGATCAACTAGCTGACTGTGCATAAGCACTTCTCCTAAAACTCAACAGAACAGAAAAATTCAGTAGCGCAAAATAGAAGACCATGAGCTTGGAAGACTAATAGCCAAAAGGACTGTTTGGAACAATAAGTTAATCTGCTGGAAATGACTGTGAAAGCTGTTCACAGGATGTATATGGACCATTTGCATCCTGTGAGCATGATAAACTTTGGGAAATGTGTTCCTAACAGAAACAGAGACAAACTGGTGCTCAAGCTCTGCTTCATCTGGGGTCCACTTATGGTTAAAGCATCTCTAGTCAGAAAAGGCAACCAGAACTAGAGTGCAGGAAAAGGCTATACTGATGATGGGAATGGGAGGCCCCTCTTACAGCAGAAAGTCTGAAAATTTTGTCTCATTTAGTTTGGCAGAATGCCATCTGGAAAAGGAAGTGGTTGGCTTCTTATAGATAGTCAGCCTCAACGAAGACACAGCTGAAGTGCCTCTATGCAAATGCATGGAGCATGGGGAACAAACAGGAGGAGCTAGAGATGTGCACATACCTCCAAGGCTACAATCTCATTGGTATTGTGGAAACTTGGTGGGATGACTCCTATGACTGGAATGTTGCCATGGAAGGCTACAGGCTCTTCAGGAAAGACAGGCAAGGGAAATGAGGAGGCGGTGTTGCCTTATATGTTAACGAGCAGCTGGAATGCATGGAGCTCAGCCTAGGGATGGATAAAGAGCCAACT
This sequence comes from Charadrius vociferus, assembly GCF_000708025.1. Classification (NCBI taxonomy): domain Eukaryota; kingdom Metazoa; phylum Chordata; class Aves; order Charadriiformes; family Charadriidae; genus Charadrius; species Charadrius vociferus. The sequence continues at coordinate 1,336,371 of NW_009646848.1, read as the reverse complement.
GAGAGCCTATGGGTCGGGATTAAAGGAAAATCGGGAGAAGGGGACATTACAGCAGCGGTCTGCTACAGGCCACCCGACCAAGAAGACCGAGTGGATGAAGCCCTCTATAGACAGATAGGGGCGGCATCACGTTCACAGACCCTGGTTCTCATGG
>NW_009646848.1:1326856-1333688 GCF_000708025.1 Charadrius vociferus | reverse complement strand
TGGCCTTGGGCAACCTGGTCTAGTGGGAGGTGTCCCTGTCTATGGCAGGGGGGTTGGAACTCAATGTTCTTCAAGGTCCTTTCCAACCTAAACCATTCTATGATTCTATGATAAAGAGGGGCTAAACATCAGTGGGAAATGAGTTGTTTAGATCTGTGCGATCCAACATATTCTACAAAGGCAATGACTGCAGCTGGAGGAGCAGGAGAGGACAGCTACAGCTCTTCTGCTTCCCAGTCCCCATGAGGGCACCACAATGTGATGTGAGCAGTTTATTAGAGAAAACAGAGCCACCATTATTTGTGGTTTATTCTATCCCATGGAAAAGTATAAATAGTAGAAAGAGAGAGTTTCAGTCCTTTCTGCTAAGGGTGGCCCTGTATTTCTGAACACTGATGAATAGCAAGAACATACTTCCTGCTGCTCTTCAGTTCTAGCAGAAAGTTCAGCTAGCGTCAGAGCCTGGTGCAATCTAAAGTAACCCTGTTGCAAATTATCAAATCACATTATGACTTTGTGAGGTTCAAAAGGCTTGAAGCCACAGCTCTAATAATGCCCGAGTCTGAGAAACCAACACTAACAATCTAAGGCTGGGTCTTAATTGTTGGAGAGTTTGAGGGCTTCCAGTTCTGATGATCGACCTGTTTATTAACTAGTTCAATTGATATTTTCTCTTGTACATCTTCTCTATTAGATAATGCTGGTCTGTTTAATTTTATTTTTCTCTTTCCCCCTTTTTTTCTTCTTTCTTTTACTCCTTCTTAGTCTGGAATTCTGCTTCCCTTTGTCCTCTCAAGGCTTCTTGTTTCTCCAAAGAAGTAATCACAACTCCTAGTGTACAAGTAATTATAATGTGTCATATTTGGTTAGAAACCTCTTCCATGTTATTCAGTTCAAAGAAAAAAATAATTACAGAAGTGGTATCTGATGCAGGTTTCAGAACAGCAGGATAGGATAAATTTCTGGTTATCTGAGCACTGAGTCATTAAAGTCAAGAAATTAGTTCAGGATGTTATACTTCTCAGAGGAACAATCAGTTTCTGCAGCCCCTTGCAGCTCTTCTTTGGGAAATGAGTTTTAAATTCCATTTTCCCTCATTAAAAAAAAATTAAAAAATATTTGGGGGAGACTAAGATCACAGCCAACATTATTTAGAACACCTTTTATTAATTAATGGTTATTATTGGTAGAAACAAGCTGTTATTACTAAAATCAGATGGCTATTCACAAAACACATTCCCTTGCTTTCCTTGTGCACTTCACACACTTGTTCATAGCCACCCAGTTGGAGCAGCAGCAGCAAGGCAAAGCGCAGGAGGGCACTCAGCAGCAAAAGGGTGCATTGACACACTGTTGGCTTCTAGGAAGGTGTTCAGAAAGTCCCTCAGGGGGGCCTGAGTTTCATCAGATGTATGCAAAAACCTCTAGCCTTTGTTTCAAACAGCAGCCACTGTTCGGCAGCAGTCTGGGTTATTCTGCATGTTGTAGCTGCTGGTGTGTGCTGGTGGTATAGATTTGGCAGGCTGTTGGTATTCTGGGCTGACCAGGTCTTGCAGCTCCAGCAGAACTCCTGGGCTCCAGAACTTATCAGTCCTTGGGAGGTTTTTGCATACTACCTCTCAGCACACACTCTCCTTCCCCTTGTCTTGCTGTTTTCTAGTAGCTTTTTCTCCATCAACAACAGCCAGTATCTATGGGATCCATTCATACAAACTCCCACAACATAGAGCCATCCCTTGAATTTGTGTCTCTTGCTTTATTCTTCACCACTCTTTAAATTAAAAAATGCATTATGCAAAAATAGTGTGGGTTACTAGGTAACGTTCTTAGTAAACCTATAAGACAATTTTACTTCCCTAAACCATGCGAATCAGAGAAGTACACAGCAGAGGGTGTGTCAATGCCCACAATGCAATAAAAGGATAAGCTGCTTCCTGTGCTTGAGTAATGAAGGCTACAGATTCCCATTCGTTCCTATCCACCCAATAAAGAGGGACATTTATTCCCTTATTTAAAGACAGACTCAATCACAAAGGAAGTCTACAGTGCCCAAGAGTTGCTTAAGCCTATTTTACAAGGCTAGGACAGAAAGAAAGCAAAGAAAGCATTTCACAGGTAGGTAAGTATGGTGGGCAGAGAGAAATTAGCTACCCTCTAAAAAGAAAAATATTTAAGCAAATCAGTTACACCAGAAAAGTAAGTTAGGAAAGACAAAAAACCCACAAAGAAACATCAATACAAGATAAAGAAACTATGATTACAGAGCACTATCTTGCAAAATGCCTGAGAATGAGACAGGAGATGAAACTGCCTTTTGCAGGTCATTCAGCAGAGAAAGAAGTGAAGACAAAAACGAGCTGCTCTTCCAGGGCTGGGCTGGCCCTCTCTGTGAGCCACAAAGACAGGCAAAAGGAAATAGGCAGCACGTCCTGTGGCTGAAGCCCCTGTGTGTCTGGTTCCTGTGCTCCGGTACTTGACATATGAGACTGCAGACATGGACAAGGAAATTTCAGAGCAGCACATTTCTCTATTGCATATTTTCCAGACTGTCAGAAGATACTCTGAACTTAAGAAACTCCTCGCAGGCATCACCATCTGCAAGGCAGAGGCACACCAAAGAAGTCAGTTGCCTCACCTCTCAAGAAGAGGAATATTAAACAATAACCAATAAGGATTGCGCATAGCAGTGTCAACTTCAAGTGTGACAAAGGCAAAAACTCTTGCCCGACACTAGCAAGGCAAGGGCTGTCCCTTCCTTGTGCAAGGCTCTTGCCAAATCCAGCGCTACGGTCTGAGGGTACAATAGAAGCCCTTGCCATGCCATGCTGTGCCTGGGGCACGCCTCCCAGGTTTTAGGCAGTGAAGTGTGAAAAGGGAAGTCCAGAGACAGCAACTGCCTCTCGCTCAGTGGGAGAGAGCACCCTGCCAGTCCAGAGAGAGTTTTGTTTAAACAGCGACACCCAGCACTGCCCCAGCAGGGAAGAGTCTGCGGAGGGATTGCTCAGGTTCCCTGGCTGTGTTTTGGTATTTGAACACTTGAGCCCCAGAGCTGAAGCAAACCTCTTTTGCACTTGGACTCCTGCAGTTTGTTCTGCCAGCTGGAAAGTCTTATTTGGGGTCCTCCAAGTTGCAGTCCAGCTGAACCCTGTAGCAAGCAGCTGCCCTGGCCTGGGGGACAGGCAGGAGGAGGGAAGGCAGGATGGGATATGTGGGAAGGAAACATCCTGCCAGACCAAAAATGGATGTCCTCCTCGGGTCAGTCAATCTTGCCAGCCCTGCTTGCACACTGGCTAGAGAGTGCTCTGTTAGCCACTTCATTTACAGTTGGTCTCGCAGCATCCCCAGATCATTGTTGACAATGTGTGGGAATACATTGATGGTGCACTCTGCACAAACTTCTGCAGCATAGGTCATAGGCATGGCATTTCATCAGCATCTATAATCACTCACCAGTTGTTATAAACCACATCTTGCACAGCCAATTCTCTCAGGAACTTAATACTTTTCTCCATGGTGGTCCATTTTCTTGGGCTGCATTCGATATCATCGTTATTGGGATAGCTGCACCTTATGGCTGACAAAAGTCACCTCCAGAGACTGAGATTTTGTAGCTTGCTCCCAAGCACCTTGTTGATGCCTCTGTCTCTGGCCAGGTTTCCTAACTGCCTGGCGTCTTTACTGTCCTGCCTGCACATGGGTCAGGGCAATCTCAAACACAAGTACAGGCAGCGCGAAGAACGGATTGAAAGCAGCCCTGAAGAGAAGGACTTGGGGGGTGTTGGTTGATGAGAAGCTCAACATGAGCTGTCAATGTGGACTCGCAGCCCAGAAAGCCAGCTGTATCCTGGACTACATCAAAAGAAGCATGGCCAGCAGGTTGAGGGGGGTGATTCTGCCCCTCTACTCTGCTCTGGTGAGACCCCACCTTGAGTACTGCATCCAGCTTTTGGGCCCCCGACATAAGAAGGACGTGGACCTGCTGGAGTGAGTCCAGAGGAGCACCACAAAGATGATCAGAGCAATGGAGCACCTCTCCTATGAGGACAGGCTGAGAGAGGTAGGGTTGTTGAGCCTGGAGAAGGCTCCAGGGAGACCTTATAGCAGCCTTCCAGTACATAAAAGGGGCCTACAGGAAAGATGGGGAGGGACTCTTCATCAGGGACTCTAGTGATAGGACAGGGACAGGGCGTAATGATTTTAAAATGGAAAAGAGTAGATTTAGAATAGTCATGAGGAAAAAATTATTTACTGTGAGGGTGGTGAGACACTGGAACAGGCTGCCCAGAGAGGTTGTGGATGCCCCATCCCTGGAAGTGTTCAAGGACAGGTTGGACAAGGCTTTGAGCAACCTGGTCTTGTGGAAGATGTCCCTGCCCATGGCAGGGGGTTTGGAACTAGATGATCTTTAAGGTCCCTTCCAACTCTAACCATTCTATGTTTTTATGATTCTATAATTCCCGAGTCATCCCTGACTGTTGACATTGCCTGAGAAGGACCCTCTCTTGGGTCTACTTTAGAAGGATCTTTTCCTTTATCTGCTTTAGAAGGACCCTCTCCCAGATCTTTGTCAGAAGAATTCTCACCCATGCGATCTGACTTGAGATGGTCTTTGGTATAAGGGGCAGGCGAATGAACTAACCTCGTTTTTTGGTTCCTGGTCACAGGGGTGACTCTTACTGGTACTGACAGAGTTGGAATAGCGGCAGTACTTGTTGGAGCAGCTGGAGTAGTGGCGGTACTCATTGTGGGAGCTGGAGTAGCTTGTGCCGGTATGGGTGGCGAGGTGACTTGTGCAGGTACAGGTGGCAGAGCAGCTCATGGGGTTTGAATAGCAGCAGTGCATGTCTTACAACACCTACTCCTGCACTGAAGTATAATATAAACCCCCCAAAACATATTCAGGAGAGTCAACAATAAAATCATGATTTTGAGGAAGTAACAATTATTTCTGAAATCCCCAAGCTCTAGTGGAATCATCTTGGGATAAAAAGAAGAGGTATACTTTCCCCAAGGTAAAATTAAAAGTGTGATTAGTAACAACATCCACTAGGGGAACCCCAAGGTGTGCAGGTAAAGTTGTGGCCCAGTTTATTCCAGCATAAACTGCAGTTAAAAGCCATAGACAAATAGCATGTTTTGCCCAGCACTCCAAACCAAACCACTCACTGCAAAAAAACACAAAGCACAAATGAATAATAGCGCAACACATAAATCAGGTTAAGCAGCATTGCATCAACTAATTTTAAACAAATCTCTATAAAGACATGATATAATATTTTGCTCAAGAACAACATGATGTGAGCTGTCTGTTTTAATTTCCAACCCCTCAAGACATTCAAAAGAAAAAAAAATCCGATGCTTTCTCAGCTGAACAAGCTGGAATTCGAACTATTCAGGAAATCTGTCAGAGGCCTGGTCAGGCTCCATATTGGATGCAAATTAATCTGTCATGGTTTAGGCTGGGCTGGCCACTAAACGAATGACAGATGATCTCTTTTAACCTCTCTCTTCCTTCACAGAAAAGGGAGAGAGAACAAGGAAGAGAGACTTATGGAATGAAAACTAAATCTACTAAAACTAAAGAAATATTAATAATAAAAAGAAAAGATCACAATATTAATAAGAAAAAAATATTTAAGAAAATAATGAAAAATAAACAATATATACAAAACCAGTATCTAGCTCCCAGGATGATGATCACATCACCAGCAGGCACTGGGCAAGTCCTAGACTGGACTCAGCAATGAATGAGAACTATATTCAGAAACTGGCTTCAGGAACACCCGAATTGGGATCAAAGGCAGATGAACAGAAAGAGTACTCCTTGGGTGCCAGCCATTGAAGAGAAGAGGCTGAACCTTTGATCCCTCAGCTTTATACTGAGCATGATGCAGATGGGATGGAACACCGTGTTAGTCAGTTTTGGGTCACCTGTCCTGTCTGTTTCTCCCCGCAGGTGCGATCCTGCTATGCTTTTCTGCTTCCAACCCTCCAAGTTAGTGCATAACAAAGTCAGCTGACCCTGGTTATTAAAGCAATAAGTATAAGCAGGAGCCTCTCTGCATACCATTCCTTGGTATTAACTATAAAAGTCAGACCTTATCACTGCCAGAAGTAGACACTGTCTGAAAAATATGCCGTTAATTTCAGAAAGTGAAGTTAGTTACAGGAGACTTAACTGAAAAGTAAAATTCTTGAAAAGAAAATTGGTTCTGGTCTATCTCAAAGCAGGACACAAGTCAACGACATCTTATAGCTATGGTCAGGACATGGGGCCTTTTGTGCTGTGTGTTGGACTACGAGTCTTCTGGCTGGAGAAGAGGACACAGCTGGACATGGGGACAAGGATCTGCAAAGAGAGGCTGACAATCGTATGACTTTGGGGATACTGGCTATTAATTTTAAAGGTAGATTTCAGTTTCCAGTATGCTAAAGCAAGCAAGGAAAACTGAATCCAACAGATTTGTAAAATACTGACGCTCAAGTATTTATTCTATTAAGAATTTGCTGCTGTTTGAGAGAAGATCATGAATATCAGGAGCCTCAATTCATGGAGCACGTGTAAGGAACAATGCCACAAAAGTAGCAGCGTTCATAGGTATTAAGTTGGATCTGTGACTGCTTAGACAGACTGAGGCATTAAAAATCAGTTTATATCAATAGAAAGAACTCTGTGGAAATTGGAAAGCAAGAAGTATTTGCTATTACTACCAGAAGCCAAATATAAAGTTGAGTGCATTCTGGTAGGGGTACAGGCATTTGAAAACACTCTGTTTCTGAAACAACCCATGCACGGGGGATATTCATCTTGCCATCATCCCAGAGAGCGGTT
>NW_009646848.1:1325612-1326793 GCF_000708025.1 Charadrius vociferus | reverse complement strand
CAAAACTCCACAACAATTCCCAGAACACTAGGAAAGGCACAGCTCTGGGTCCACAACATATTGCTATTAGACAAAGCAGCATGGTTTATCTCCTCCGCACCTCCGCTAGAGCTAACCTGGAAAAAGGGAAAGCAAGTCCAGCTGCCCCTCTTGGACAGGCACAGCCTCTGCATCTCACCAGGCTGCCACTTACACTTACAAAGTTGTCCCTGAATCAAGGAGTGCAAGAGCAAACAGCGGACAAATTGAAAAGACGTGGGAGGAAGATAGGGCCCAGGGGAAGACCTGGCTTTACTATTTGAGTTGAAAGTGTGAAGCCACTTTGGGCAATGTGAGCAGGGAGTGGATTTCCAAAGTACCTAAATGATACATTGGAAGGAATTTTATTAAAAAAGAATAGTAGGAAAAAGAAAAACATGACTCCTCGGTGCCACCTGACAAACTACCCATAGTGCTACAAAAATCCCAGAAGGCCAAATGTGCAGAAATCAAAAGCAAATGCCTCTAACACAGTTATCGCGATGGAAAGCCCTTGACGAGACCTCAGGGTAGAAATCCAGGCAAAGCACATTGCCTGCATTGCCTCTGGGGTGAATGACAGGGGACACAGTGTGGCAGACAGGAATCATCTGCAGTCCTGGAGAAGGTCTCAAGGCATTTCTCCTCCGCAGCCTTGCCCAGACACACCTGCCCAAGGCAGTCACACCCCAGGGACCCGTGAGTTTGTTCACCACAGCAGGTGTCGGTGCTGGTTGGGGATTCCTTCTGCCTGGGTCACTTTCCACCCTGCCCTGCCCAACAGAGGTGGAGAGGGAAGGGGAAGGAGAAGGGAAGGGAAGGAGGCCTTGGAAGATGAAGGCGGCGGCTTGGGAAAATGTGGGCTTAAGTTGGAAGGAAGAGCTGAGAGAGCTGTGCCTGTTCAGCCCAGAGAAGAGAAGGCTCAGGGGTGTTGCCCAGAGAGCTTGTGGAGTCTGCACCCATGGAGCTACTCAAAAGCCAATGGGACCCATGTCTGGGCAGACCCTGACACGTGGAAAGAGGTCCTCTCCCCAAGCATGGAAAGGGGGATTTGGGTTGGAGGGGAGAGGCAAGGGGTGAAGGGAGAGCTGTCGCAGGGCAGGGAGGAGGATACACAGAGGAGAGGAGAGGAGAGGAGGGTGCTCAGCCTCGCAGCGGCTCCC
>NW_009646848.1:1312850-1324887 GCF_000708025.1 Charadrius vociferus | reverse complement strand
GGGTGACGCACGAGACCATGGACGTGGCTGGCACGATCTGCAAGAACAGCAAGCAGAAGCGCATTTCTCCATCGCACTTGCAGGCGGCGCTGCAAAAGTGCTCCGTGCTCAAGCGGTCCCTGCGAGGAGCTGCAGGGCACAGGCGCCGCAGAAGGGCCGGTCCCCGAAGCCAGCACGTGGCCTCAGACTCCAAAAAGAAGATGGCCAGGAGTAAGAAGAGGTGCCCCAGGCAAAGGCCTGTGCCTGCCCGTGCCACTGCTGCTGTCAAGTGAGAAGAAAGCAGGCACTCTTGCCCCACACTGGCAAGGCAAGGGCTGCTACACCTGCAGGGCTCTTGCCAAATCCAGCGCCATGCTCTAAGGGTACAATAAAAGCTTTTGCAATGCCGTGTGGGACGTGGGGCCTCTTGTGCTGTGTGTTGGACTAGCGTCTCCTGGCTGGCCAAAGGGTCTCCTGGCTGGCCAAAGGCAGCAGCTGGACGCAGGCAGCAAGCTCTGCAAAGGGAGGCTGCAGCACAGCCCTTGCTGAGAAGGAGGGCAGCAAGCTGCCTGGAGGCCAACTGGCCCTGATGGGCAGCACCAGCCTCCAGCTCAGGTTTGCACTTGGTCTCAAAGCAGCTGCGTGGAGGAGGGATCTGCCCCCAAAATCATGGGTGCCTGCTCTGAGGCATGGTGCCGATGACTGTTTCTGGAAGAGCAAGGGGACCTTCGTGTCTTTCTTGCGCCATCCCAAGAGGAAATATGGGAGAGGCAGTACGTGTCCTGCAGTACTGCTGCATTTGCCCTTCCTTGGTGGGGAGGGCAGGAATTTCAATCTTGCTCTCCTAACTCATTGCAGAAGTGGTGTCCAGTGGAGACAAGGGGAGAGCTACACCCATCTCCCATTCTCTTTATGCCTCGGAGGCAATATGTAGTGCATAAACACATCTCTAAGACACGTGGGGAAATGATCTGAGCGGCAGCACAATCTTCTTGTTGATGATGTAAATGATACTGATACAAATACTGATCCTACAGGCAATTTATAGAGAAATCCCAGGTATTCCTGACTAATAGTCAGTGCTCCAAGTGCTACAAAGTCACCTGCTGCAATGCCAGGAAATTTAAAATATTTTCAGTATATTAGGGCAATCAAAGTTTAAAAAAGGACGGCCCACCCCTGGAAACGATAACCAGCATTTGTGTTCTCTGCTTTCCTGGTGTTGAGGTGTGTGGCACAAGATAACTTGGTGTGAGAAAGAGATACAGGGGAGCATATCCTGTGGCAGAAAGGGAGATCTGCAGACCATGTGGTGCTGGCTGCCTGTGGCTAAGGAAGGCAGAGAAAGCAGAGGTCATCATCTGTCCTTGTCTTGGGGAGGAAGGGTCTCTTGTTGTGCTGACTTTGCTCACAGCCCTGGGGGCTTCACCAAATATTGCCCGGGGGCCCTGTGCGGCCAGCCCCTAACATCATCACCAGCAGACAAGTAAATGTTTTGCAAAAGCAGAACTCTCAACTTCTAACAAGCCCCACTGTGGCCTGTGTCGCTGCACAACACGGCACTGGGAATCACCTGTGCCACTTGCAGAAGCCCCATCAGACTTGTTATCATTGAAACGCTTAATGACACCTTGTGCGGCTCCTCTCCAGGCACCATGGGGCCCTCCCCTGTGCCGTTTCGGCAGGCAGAGCCTCGGCCCGTTGGCTCTGTTGCCCAAAGTACTGAGTAGGACCATGAGCCCACACGCTCGGTTCAGGCTTTGGCAGGGTGTTGCCTTCATGGGATATTGGGCACAGCCACTGCTGCTGCTGTGGCACTTGTTGCCCGATTGCTGTCAGATAAAAGTTGGGATCTCACCCTTTACTTAGGTCAGGTTCAGTTCCCTTCTCAGTCATCTGCAGAGATCTACTGCTCCCTCAAACTCTACCATGGGTATGTGCAGCCAGCCCAGCCCTTAGGTATGACGGTGTTTTGCTGGGTGGGATAACTAGGGCAGATGCTGTTGACAGAAGAGAATCAGAGGCAGATCAATTCCCTGGCTGGACATAACAACAGCTTTGTCTCTCTCCCACCAAGACAATGGGCGTGAGTCGCAATAGCAAGAGCAAGTCACAGTCACTGTTTTCCTCTTCTCTGGCCATGCTTCAAGTTTATTGACTAACATACCGACACAGAGTGGAAGGCTTTTTCTCTGCATTCAGAAAACTGGTACCCTGCAGACGAGCAAGGGCTTCCTCAGTCTCACGCCAAGTGGCCAAGAGGAGAAGGCACAAGCCCGGCTGTGCTCTCCCACAGTCTCAGCTTCAAAGGAGCATAAATGTACGTGGAGCTAACAGCCACTGGCTCAGGGGCCCACGGGCACTCTGTGCCATAGGTCTGATGAAACTCCAGCAGCTTTGTTCCCGGAGGAAAGGCCATCATCAGCTGTGCTGAAGGAGGCTCATACTTCATTGAATTCATTGAATGGCTCTATAGCCACGTGGGTCGTAAAGACAGGACAATTCTTCTTCTTCCCTCTACAGGGTGGTATGAAATGAGGAACAAAAGAATGTTCTTCAGGACGGCACTAGTGATCTCAAGGCCTGGCAAGAGTAACGCAGCTGTGCAGAGGAGCAGAAAGCTTCAGAAATGGGATGCTGGGCCAGGTGACCCCCAGAGGTCCCTTCCAGTCCAACTTCTTCTATGAGTCTGTGTGTGCAGGAATTATCTCTGGCTCTCAAACAGTCTCAGCTTCAAGTGAAAGCCAACGTGAGGACAACAAAGGATAATAAATGCCGTGCAGCTCTCTTACAGACCAAGCTATCCAAACATTGAAGATACCATGCTAATCCTTTAACTCTTCAGTATATCACTGCGGTCTTTTCAGCTCCCTGACCAGCTCTAAACAGTAAGCAACGTAGCTGGTGGTGAGTGGTGGCTGCACGTCAGCTTTCAGCAATGAGGTTTCTCTTATTACGGATTATCATAGGATTATGCAGGTTGATGTGCAGCATTATTCCAAATTGAGGTGCACTCTGCTTTTTCAGTGCCAAACTACAAGAACAGCCATCTGCCTAAGGGAGAGCCCATTCACACCAGAACTTCAGGGAGCACCCTTCACCTCACCCACATGCACAATTTTCTTCCCAGGCTTTTCCGGAGGGCCAAGTGCACATCCTTGTTCCTCAGGCTGTAAACCACAGGGTTCAGCAAGGGAGTCACCACAGTGTAAGTGACAGAAATCAGAGTGTCTTCCTGTAGGGAACACGTGGATTTGGGCCTCAAATAAATGATGGAGGCGCACCCAAAGTGCACAACCACCACAGTGAGATGGGAGGCACAAGTGGAAAAGGCTTTACGTTTCCCCTCAGTAGAGGGGATCTTGAGGATGGTGTTGAAGATCAAAACGTACGAGAGGAGAATCCACAAGAATGAGCCAAACACAACTACGATACAAAAAATAAAGATTACAGTCTCAATTCCATTATTTTCTGTGCAAGCTGCCTGAATGACGGGAGCCATGTCACAGAAGAAGTGATTAATTTCCTTCCCTCCACAGAAAGGCAATGTGAATATAAAGTAGGTAACTACCAGGGACAAGGTGAAGCCAGTCACCGTTGCAAAGCCCACTAGCTGACTACAGACTCTGTCGTTCATGAGGACTTTGTAATGTAAAGGTTTACATATAGCAACACATCGGTCATACCCCATTGCCGTTAGAAGCATACAATTAGTGCCTCCAAAGCCGAGGAAGAAAAACATCTGAACAGCACATCCAGTGAAAGAAATGGACTTTTCTTCTGTTATTAGATTTACCAGCATCTTGGGAATGACAGCAAAGGTATAGCAAGTTTCTGAAAAAGAGAGGATGGAAAGGAAGAAATACATGGGGATATGAAGATGACGATGGAGGCTGATAATTGTCATTAGCAGGACATTTCCAGTGAGGGTGACCAGGTAAGCCAGCAAAAAAAGGACAAATAGCGGAATCTGCAGATCCGGAAAATCTGAAAATCCAGTCAAGATGAACTCCACCACCTTGGTTTCATTCATCATGGATCTTCTGATCTGGAAAGAGGTCCTTGACAAGAAGAAATATGACATGAATGGTGAGAACAGTAACAAAACCACTTCCCTTTCATAGTCCCCAAAGCGCAGGGGATTAACAGCGGGGAGTGGTCCTCTGACACAAATGGACAGTGTTTCTACAGTGAAGGACTAATAACATAACAGCAAGTAAGAGAACTTTGTTTCCTTTGAAGTTCCCTGCTTCTTTGCAAACTCTCCTTTCAGTTTAGGAATATTATGAAGTGTAGTATCATAAAGCATTTCTTTGCTGTTCTTTCTGTATGAAGTAAATGACTAAGAAAACCAAGTTCGGCATCTCATTCAAAGTCAGTGTAGCATCTCAGTGTAACAGCACTGAACATTCAGGGTAAAAATCTCTTGGGGCTTTTTGAGGCTGAATTCCCATTGGTTTATCTCACTACATAATAAAATTCTGGGCTAGAGGTTCTAGAAGTACAACAGTACTCAAAAACAGACAGCTCAAACACCGGGGAATGAAAAGATGATTTTATGCTTCGACAAAATCTTTACTGTTCATCTATCATGGCAAACTAAAATCCAGGAAGTCTTTCAACATAGGAGCCATTTCTTGCTATGGTTCAGTATTCAAAAGCTAGCAATATCAGGTAAAACAAGCCACTGATTCAATCGGTTTCAGTATTAGTGCCCTTAGTGCCATATTGTAACACATTTAAATACATCTGAATGTTTTAAGTAAAACCTGGCTACAATTTGCAGCTTCATCACAATGCAGAGAGAACTGTGAGAAAAGGCAGAACCAGGGAATTGTTTCTTTTAAACCAATAGTGGTATAAAAGAGACAAACAAGTTTAAATCCTTCATCACTGACACTAGTCGCACTGCTCTAGAAGTCACTGGGACCTTTGTCGTTCTCAGGACCCTACAGTTCTGCTTACCTACATATGTAATATCAGAAACTGAAGGCTGACTTGCAGGAGTCAGCCTTCTGACTTGCTGGAATTTCTTACCTAAAGAAACATACCTTTGATGACAACTCTAAAATCACAGATTGATGCAAACTTTGCTCAGTCTCGCCATTCCTTAATGTCTTTCCTGAGACGTCAGTAGCAGTCTTTCCTACCTCGCCAACAAGGACTAGAAAAAAAAAAGGGGGATAGACATTGTAACTACATGGCTATTAGGAGAAAAACAAGCTGTTAGAAATGTAGGCTACAGAACGAGTCTTCTGAATACCTGCAATTCAAACAAGTCACACCTTTATACATCCTGTGAGACCTCTGGGGCATAGGTTTTTTTGTAAATCAAAACCTAGGACTAATTGGTAACAGTATCATCAATGCAACATAATAAAATACTATGAACCTCACAGTTTTGTTTCATGAATTAAAGCAAGCAAATGAAGGAAAACTTCACTGCAATTATAATTAAAAGCTCTTCTCCCCAAAAAGGGGGAAGTTTTGTTCAAAATTATCAAAAGTGTCTTTTTTAATATTGTGACTGGAAAACTGTTTCATTTTCAAGTGGGGGCTGCGGAAGATTCCTTCCACACAGTCTAATGCACAAACCCAAATAAACGGATTCTTTTCAAGAATACATTAACAATTCTTTGGAATTTTTTGTAAATAGAAAAGTACATTAACATAGTAAATTCTTGTTAGTGCAACTGGAGTCGCGAGTCACAAGGCAGACTTCTGGGTCAGGAAATCAATGAGTCAACTAAACGCAATATGCCATTACAACATAAAACGGAAACCCGTGAGTTAACTTTGTCAGAATTGTTGTTGAAGGGTTCAGAATATAAAGAAATGCCATCTTTCAGACCTTGTTATTTAGATTTGTTTGACAGTTCATTATCTTGGCCTTCCCTGTAAGCTTAGATGTGGTTTCATTAGTAACTTCTTGGTTAAATTTTCAGAAAACTACATTTTTCCTTACTTCTCATATTCTAATTTTCCATATTCCAAAACTGAATGGGCTGAAATGGAAAAAAAAAACCCAAACAAAACCACAAGCACAAAATGTCAAGCATTGTTCTCTGGGTTAATATAAATCAATAGCAAGAAATATAAGGATAAGCATTACTTCAGAGCTCCTACAACTGGGGAGAATTCCACAGGCTTTAGTGGCACAAAGCGGGAAGGCATTGAGGGAGATAACTGAGAAGTTTGTTCTGAACCAAGAAGGTGATATGGCAAATGGGGAATGGCAAAAGACAATAGACAAACTAAATCTCCTATAGTGCCCCAAGCAGAATAATAAGTAGATGAAGGATTTCTAAGAAGCTGGATGTGAAAACAAATCTTTCCTATGAGCTTAGTGGAATGAGGACCTGGGCTCCAGCCCTGCAACCAGGTATGCAAGGGGTTAAAATGACTCCCATGAGAAAAAGTATGGACAGACCAGATGTAAATTTCCACACGTGTAGTGTGCCCAGGAGTAACAGGTTTAGGACTTAGTACTGCGCCTTTCACAGCATGCAACACTGCAGTCAAAAATGTGACTTGATTTAGAATAGGATGATGAGATTCAGTAACTTCCCCTGCCACCAGCTGAGTTTTCTTGATATGAGGGTAATCATTCAATGTGCGTTGGCACATCTGTGAATGACAGTTTCTGTTAAATCCAGAAGGCTGACGAAACACCAGACCACAGTGTTACAGTCCTAAAAGTCCTGCTGTGCTTTTAGGCTTTAGCTTTCTGTCAGAAACTATTGTGCAGTGTTGCTACACTCTGAGGGACTGTAGTCCAGAAGAAGCTTCTGAATGGGGTGAGTGCAGGATCACGCTCCAGTCATCATCGCCAACACCCTGTGTCATGGTCTTCCTTTCCCCAAAAACAAGGACACTGTCTTAAAACCAGGAGATGTGTTTTCCAGGAAACTTAGGAGAGTTTAGCAGCCTTTCAGAAAGACTTGCACCATGTTTGCAAGCTTTCCTGTCCAACCATGAGCTCAAGAAATTTCAATTTAGCTAAGATTGTTAGGAAATCCAGTTATGCCATAAGCTTAGGCTTTAAGAGAACCACAAATATGAGAAAACTTTCAAGAGAAAAGAAACACTCCTAACACTCATTATCACCACAACAGTGATGGAGTTGAGGTCTGAGGCACTCTTGAACCTCACCTGTCTCGTGGGTTTTTACAAAATATCCAAGTCGGTGTTAGAAACCAGTCTGGGAGGAAGGCACACATCTTTTTCACCTCACTTCTCTCACCAGCCCTGGGTCTAGGCACTTGAAAACCCTTCAAAGGCAGCTCAGCTTGCACTCACCATACCCGCTCACGCTGCAACATTGAATGTCAGAGGGGCCCTGTAGGGCCTTGATCAACCTTTGCCTGTAACAGGATGCATTCTGGATGGGGCCATGGTCATTGGAGGGGTGTGAGCCTCACTGCTGGTCCCTTTTGGGAGGGTGAGGGCTACGCTGAGTAGGTTGCAACACTGGCAAGGCTGAGGGGGTGTCAGCAGGTAGGTGGGACTCTGGGGCATGAATAAGTCAGCGGAAGTCTCAGGTGACAGTGCGTGCCTGGGAGCAGAGGAGCTGTAAAGCTCAGCATGTTGTGAGTAATTGAGCAACAGGGTCATTCTTTGATTGTAGGACAGAATAAGGCCAGGATACTTCAAAAGTGGAGTTAAATTGTGCTATGGGCATGCTGCAGCAGACTGAAGGAGGACAGAATGGGACTAAATATCCTGGAAGTTGACGTAGTATCCTAGGAAACCTCATCTCCATCACAGGTACTTTTCCATCACTGAGTTAGAGTCTGTGTAACAGCAAGAAAGAGATTTCCACAAGTCTAGCATCAGTCTGCACAATGAGCTGGTCACGTCTTGCTCTGTCCACCATGCGTGCGTGGAATATCTTCCTCCTGCTTCTGGCAACACTGCAGCCACAGTCAAGCTGGTCAAAGCTTTGAAATCAAACCTTCTCCCCTCCCACCCTGCAGAGAGCATCCCAAAAATTACCCTCAGTAGGTTTCACTAGAACAGACGTGTTCTGCACTGGGGAGGGGAATAAGCTGAGGGAGGGAGATGGTGTGGGGCTCTTTCTGTATCTCAGTAAGAATTACCTAATAAATGACTTCATAAAACTGCTGTTTTAGTAAGATAGAATAAGAAGAGGCACATAGGTAGCAAGTAAACCTTATGTCCCTTCAGAATCTGGGAGCCCTGCATTCTTGCAGCATCGGGCAGACCCTAGATGGATTTTCCCTTGGCACACTGTACAGATCCTGTCTGTGGAGAAGTTCCTGTTTTTTGGTCATTCAAGATATTACTCAATTTCTCTTAGAAGAAAGCAACTCTGTTCATAAAGGGTGTTCACATGAGGACTTCTGGCTGCACATGAAGATAGCAGCAGGGCCACAAAGCGGGTGTAATCGCTAGAACCAGGCAGGAGCTGCCTGTCAGCTCCTCTCTTACAATCCACCAGCTAAGTTCATCCTGTGGCCAAGGGATGTGTAGCGCCACAGCCTGAAGGCCACACTGTATGTACAGCACAGCACAGACCTGCACCTGCTCAGGTTAACTGTTACATGGATCGCTGACTCTTCCATGTACAGTGATTTCCCAGTCAGGAAGGACCTCCACAATAGGCTGTTAAACTGCAAGATAACTTTGTAATTAGAGAAGACCCAGATCTTGAGGGGACGGTTAACCAAAGGGCCTCCTCTAAGCTCTTCCTGTGCTAATAGGGTTCTTGATTCTCTCAGGCATCTCCCATGCTGCCTTGTTACTCCCAGCTCCCTCATTCCTGCCGTTTCCCTCTCTCCTTGCCTGCTCCACTTCGGGCCCCGCATCAACACTCAGCTGAGCATTTTCACTTGCTCTTGGGGAAGAAGCATCCTCCTTGCTCTCCACAGCGTTCCGCCAGCACAGGGTGCTGTAGCCAGGACAAGGCAGTCAGACACAGACAGCCTGTTTAATACAGCACACTGTGCTTCTTATAGAGTAGCTCAGGAGCAAGCAGGTGAGCTGGGTCTCCCGACTCTCACAAACAGCATTTTACATCAACAACATTCAACAATGGACCCTCTCCAGTGGCGCATTTTCCCCCTGTTGTCGGTGTTAGATTGTGTGGTTAAGGGTTCATCTCCACAAACACAAAGGAGTACAAAGGAGCAATGGCAGGCAGAGGAACCCCAGTAACCTGGGCAGAGGCAACGGAGCACCCTGATGTGGCTATCATGGATGGGGGATCCCAGGGCTATCACAGGAGGGGCATCGACCATGTTTTCTGCATATGAGACCCACCAGACAAATATTGACTCTCCCCTGCTCACCTCACAGACTGGAGGGAGGAATGCATTTCTTTGGTCATACCCTGTGTCTGTCTGAACATGCCATAGGCAAAAAAAAAAAAAAAAAGCTTAAACTGTACTTAAACTGTAAATGTTAACAAGCAACACATGACTGGGTGCATGTGTATGGCAATTTGTGTGTGTGTGTCTGAAACTGAATTCTGTCAAGGAGAACCCTGCTATTTGCTAACTGCAAGCCATATGGGCTGGGTTTGAATTTTGTTAACACCTGAAATAAACAAATGTGACATGTTCTGAATCCTACAGTTAATAGAGAGATAGGAGACAGAACCATTAATTAGGAGGCTGATCATTCATTCTACTACTCACATTGACAATTTATTGGGAAAACTGGGGCCCTGGGGTTCCAGAAAGAAGTGGTGATGCCAAAAAGAAGGGTTCCCAAAATGAAGGGATCTTGAAAAGAAGAAGGGGACCCAGAAAGAAAAAGGTGACATTCCCGGCTGGATGAAATATCCTGAAAGTGGAGGAAGATCTTGGAGAGCAGAGAGCTGCATGGAGACAAATGCCAGGGGATGCCCAGCGACCAACAATCTCCAAAACTGGTAATGGCAAGCAACTGCACAGCAGGAACCAATGCAACTGACCTTCCCAGACTTGCAGTAACCTCCTTGCTGGGAAGGGAAGTTGCAGTCTCTGGATTGTAGCACTGTGTATGTGCTGAACTTCATCAGCTCACTTGTATGGGGGTGTGTGTGCGTGTGTGCGTGTGAGAGAGATAAACAATCAAGTAGGGGCTAATCTTGTTGGTTGTTAAATAAAACCCAGAATCCAGATACACTACAGGTGGCTGTTTATCCTGATTTTCCCATGCTATCACCACAATCAGTTCCATCTTCTTTTCAAACTCCACTTCTGTTTTCCTGAGTGAGGACATCTCTACCTTGTGTGTAAGGTCTAAGTGCCAGCAACTGGAAAGGGACCCCAGGCCATATGGGACCATGGACCTGCGACACCAGCAGCTGTGGAGACCGCAGTGTGCACATATTATGAGGGTGTGTATGTCAGTGTGTACAACGGATAGTGAGCATCAAGCTGGGCAAGTCATCAAGTAGAATAAGGGGCTTGGGACCCAGGCACTGGAGTAGCTGTAGGTCTGGGACAGATACTGAAGAGACCAGGGGGTCTGAGAGTCAGCTACCAGAGAAACTGGGAGGCCCAAGCCAGCTGTAGGAGAGACCAGCATATCTGGTAAGTTTGTAGGTCTGGAACAGCTACTGAAGAGACTTATTTGCATGTGTGTGGTTTGTACCGGAGGCAGTTGAGAGACCATGGGATCCTGTGGCCAAGTACTTGATAGGCTGTCTAAGGTCAGCTACTGATGTGACCCATATGGCTTCTGTGTGTACATATGTATATATTTTCCACCTAGTGCCTTTCATCCTGATTAGCCTGAAAGGGAACAGAATCAAGGCTCTTCGCACTGTTTGTATTTGTGCAAGAGCTTTGTTTTCAGTCAGTGTGGATCTATGTGACAGGGCATATGTATGTGTGTATGCAGGCATATGTACGTGTGCCAGTTGGAAAACACATGTTCAGCCTCACTACTTGGCTGAACATAGGGACATGAAGCTGCAGCAGTGTTGTACTGCAGTGAGATACTGGATTTAGCAACTCCTAACAGTAGGATTTATCCTACGCTAGTATCTTAGAAACAAAAAGTTCTGTACGCTGTTGGAGGCAAGGAAAATCTGGGAGGCAGGGAAGGCATAAAGGGGAAAGTGATGGAGGATACCATGTTTAACAGAAAAGAAACCCATATGGATTACGGTCAGTAAGTACAATGCCCTGTATCTACAATGTCAAGTCAATTTCAGAATACAGTGGTGTTTACTTCCTGGAATGATCCCCAGAGTTCAAGTATGGAACTCTGGGGATTTATACTTGGGATTAATTTTTGTACTGTCAGTTGGCAATCAAAACAGTGTCTCTTCAGACACTTGCACAGAAAACTTTCTCTTTAAAAGCAAATGAATGTGGGGAGCTGAACAGTGTGGAATAGCTCATTGTTTTGCCTGTTGTCTGAGAAAGTACACAGAACTTTCTAATAAGGTTTCCCTAATCAAAACCACAGAGCAGAACAAATCACATTTGTCCAGATGCTACAGGTAAGGAAACGCTTGTGTATAAATGTTAGTAACATTGTTTTAGCAATAATTATCTGCTGTACATCCAAGTGTAGCTCTCAGTTTGTTCAGATATCTGAAGTGAAGTTAGATATAGAGTAACAGATCAAGCAGGATTCAATATGAATGCATTTCACTAGGGTAAAGAGGACACAGCAATAGATTAGAAATGCTACTTGGTTTAATGGTAAAACGGCAATTATTTTTTGAACTGTGCATTCATTTTAATACGGACTTAGTTTAAAATAGCTGCTTTGAAGATGTTCTGACTTCACCTTAATCGACACCTGCAATCTTCATCAAAACAGAGAGCCATTATTTTCTCCAACAGGGAAACCCCACCCCCCCAAAAAAAAACCCCAACCCAGAAAAAGAAAGACATCAAGGGCAAGCTAGGCAGTAAAGTTGTGTGAGATTGCTCAAAAGTGCTCAAAGTTTGTGCAGAGATTAGAGATTGCTGTTCAGATCTACATCACTCAGCATCGTGAGTGTAATATGCACCTTCCACTGGAGTCAGAGGGGAAAACAGGGAGAAGGGAGCTGCAGTATAGAAGACAGAACATTCTTAGGAAAACTCTCAAT
>NW_009646848.1:1309718-1312811 GCF_000708025.1 Charadrius vociferus | reverse complement strand
ATCTCCATCTTTGCAGTTTGTTCTGTCTCACCTCCTGGACAGCATGCAAAATGAAACAACTGTCACAGAATTCATTCTGCTGGGGTTCTCCAGCAACCCAGCCCTGCAGCTTTGCCTCTTTGGTGTTTTCTCTGTCCTCTACTCTGCTACTTTGATGGGAAATGCACTTGTCTTTGTGCTTATCTGCCTGGACTACCGCCTCCACAGCCCCATGTACTTCTTCCTCTGCCACCTTTCCATCGTGGACATCTGCTACGCCTCCAACAATGTCCCACATATGCTGAGGAACCTCCTTGGACAAGGCAGAACCATCTCCTTTGCTGGGTGTGGGACACAGATACATCTTTATTTAATCCTTGCACTTACAGAGTGCGTGCTGCTGGCGGTCATGTCTTATGATCGCTATGTGGCAATCTGCCATCCTCTCCGCTATACCCTCATCATGAACTGGAGGGTGTGCCTCACCCTTGCCACAGTTTCATGGGCTTTTGGGTTCATATTTGGTACACTGCAAGCCTCTCTGGCTTTACACCTGCCTTTCTGTGGCCCCTGTGAGGTTGACCACTTCTTCTGTGAAATCCTTGCTGTCTTAAAGCTGGCCTGCACTGACACTACTGTCAATAAAGTCCTAATCTTTGCTGTTTGCGTATGCTTCCTCCTCTTCCCTTTAGCATTAATCCTAATTTCCTATCTGCACATCCTGGCCACCATTCTGCGCATCCGCTCTGCAGCGGGATGGCACAAAACCTTCTCCACCTGTGGTTCCCATCTGACTGTGGTAGGTCTGTTTTATGGAAATGCCATCTTCATGTACATGGGGCCTGGGAGTGGTAACTCATCTGGGAGGGAGAAAGTTCTTTCCCTTTTCTACAGTCTTGTCAGTCCCACTTTGAACCCCCTGATTTACAGTCTGAGGAACAAGCAAGTGAAGGAAGCCTTGCTGAAGCTTCAGAGAAGGAAAAGAGTCTTTCATTCCATGTAGTTTCGGCTCTACGCTTTCACTTTTCTCCTGTCTTTCTGCTTTTTCATCTTGAGCTTTTTGGGTATTTTTCACTGCGTTTCAAGTGGTTAAAACATAACACAAGAGGTTATTCAAATGCATTTGTATCTGTTTATCTGTACAGTTGAATGAATATCATAACACAATGTGACTAATTATTATTCCTTTTATTAGAGATAACTAATTATTCTTCCTCATATGCAGCCATCCTAGGCAGGCAGTATGTTTTAACAGAACTATTGACCCAGCTGGAAAACATAGTTTGTTTTCTCAGTTCTAACTAGTAGTCAGAATAAACCACTGTGTAGCAGGTTTTTTCTGAGTATATCAGTTGACCAAATAAGGTATATTTTTTCCCTACCATATTTGTGTTTCCTATATACTTGAGATGCCAGAGCTTCAAATGTATTACGAGAAAGAAAAGGAGAGAAAACCTGATGCTAATGGTTCTGCTTTGCTTCTCAGCACAGTGAATGAGCCTGTGAAGGGTTTTGCTTCTGCACACTTTTGAGCCTAACACCTCTCATGCAGCAGGGGACCATGATGACCCCCAGAGCGCAGAAACTAACTTTGTGTGGTTTTGCCAGGCTTCAACACAAAGCAGTTCTTTGGACTGACATATCTGAGGTATCTGTGCTCTCCATTGCAGTTCTTGCATTGACCCTGATTCGGCGTGTAGGCTCTTAGCACATATCCATTTATACTTCATACGGAAGGAACAGCAAAGAAATGCTTTATGATACTACACTTCATAATATTCCTAAACTGAAAGGAGAGTTTGCAAAGAAGCAGGGAACTTCAAAGGAAACAAAGTTCTCTTACTTGCTGTTATGTTATTAGTCCTTCACTGTAGAAACACTGTCCATTTGTGTCAGAGGACCACTCCCCGCTGTTAATCCCCTGCGCTTTGGGGACTATGAAAGGGAAGTGGTTTTGTTACTGTTCTCACCATTCATGTCATATTTCTTCTTGTCAAGGACCTCTTTCCAGATCAGAAGATCCATGATGAATGAAACCAAGGTGGTGGAGTTCATCTTGACTGGATTTTCAGATTTTCCGGATCTGCAGATTCCGCTATTTGTCCTTTTTTTGCTGGCTTACCTGGTCACCCTCACTGGAAATGTCCTGCTAATGACAATTATCAGCCTCCATCGTCATCTTCATATCCCCATGTATTTCTTCCTTTCCATCCTCTCTTTTTCAGAAACTTGCTATACCTTTGCTGTCATTCCCAAGATGCTGGTAAATCTAATAACAGAAGAAAAGTCCATTTCTTTCACTGGATGTGCTGTTCAGATGTTTTTCTTCCTCGGCTTTGGAGGCACTAATTGTATGCTTCTAACGGCAATGGGGTATGACCGATGTGTTGCTATATGTAAACCTTTACATTACAAAGTCCTCATGAACGACAGAGTCTGTAGTCAGCTAGTGGGCTTTGCAACGGTGACTGGCTTCACCTTGTCCCTGGTAGTTACCTACTTTATATTCACATTGCCTTTCTGTGGAGGGAAGGAAATTAATCACTTCTTCTGTGACATGGCTCCCGTCATTCAGGCAGCTTGCACAGAAAATAATGGAATTGAGACTGTAATCTTTATTTTTTGTATCGTAGTTGTGTTTGGCTCATTCTTGTGGATTCTCCTCTCGTACGTTTTGATCTTCAACACCATCCTCAAGATCCCCTCTACTGAGGGGAAACGTAAAGCCTTTTCCACTTGTGCCTCCCATCTCACTGTGGTGGTTGTGCACTTTGGGTGCGCCTCCATCATTTATTTGAGGCCCAAATCCACGTGTTCCCTACAGGAAGACACTCTGATTTCTGTCACTTACACTGTGGTGACTCCCTTGCTGAACCCTGTGGTTTACAGCCTGAGGAACAAGGATGTGCACTTGGCCCTCCGGAAAAGCCTGGGAAGAAAATTGTGCATGTGGGTGAGGTGAAGGGTGCTCCCTGAAGTTCTGGTGTGAATGGGCTCTCCCTTAGGCAGATGGCTGTTCTTGTAGTTTGGCACTGAAAAAGCAGAGTGCACCTCAATTTGGAATAATGCTGCACATCAACCTGCATAATCCTATGATAATCCGTAATAAGAGAA